>NW_026610448.1:0-264889 GCF_029499605.1 Hyla sarda | reverse complement strand
TGCTATAGTGCACCTACCTGATGCATCAGAAGGTGCGAGGCCCTTGCTAAATTCTGTGCACAGACTTTGAGATCTATGCTTTAGACTGTATCTAAACCTGCTCCAACATGGACTGACATTCTGGCCTACTTTCAGCCGATGCGACTTGTCTGTCGCTGAACAGTCGCTTTTTATGTATTCAGCACCTATGTATAATGTTGTAAAAATGCTCTAGAAGCTAAAGTCGCAGAAATGTCACACATATTTGGCCTGCAACTTTCTGTGCGACAAATTCAGACAGGAAAAATCAGTATAAATCCTTAGAAAATTATCCCCCAGTGTCTCCATCTGCTGGCGGTATTGAATAAGCATTGCTGCACTGATGGGGTATGCATTAGACGAAAAAAAAGAAGAAAAAGAAGAATAATACGCCCAGAAAAGAGGCGAAAAGGAGAAAAACGTAAAAAAACGTGAAAAAAAAGTAAGAGGAAGAGAAGGGAAAAAAAGGTGGAAATGGGTTTAAAAGTGATTTCGGCGGAGAAATATATATATATATATATATATATATATATATATATATATATACGCGCACACACACACATATATATAAACGTATTCTCCGTTGAGATATTGCAGCCGCTGCTGTGTCCAGGCCCAGGAGCCTTAGCACTGTGCTGTGATGTCACTCAATACCACTGACATCACTAGGTGTAAACAACATCTCTCCTTTGCTGTGTATGTGACTATGGAGCTGTTTGGTGATGTCGTCTATTATGGCCTTCATAGAAGCAACAGGAGATTGTTGCATCCATCTAGAACCCTCAGAACTACAGTGCTATGATGTCACTCACTTCCACAGGCCTTGCAGAGTGTAAACAACAACAACCCAGCTTTGTTGTGTATGTAACCATAGGGATTGTGATGTCACCTAGAACCTTCACAGCAGCGACAGCTTTATGAGGAGCATCAGCACTGCTCTGCCTGAGCAGAACCATCACCGCCATAGGTTGTCAAATAACCCGGATTTAACCCACACAGGTAAGTCCAATGGGGTGCAGGCATGTCCTCTATGCTTACAGCTTCCCGTGGGTGTTGGTTTGATACCGTTTGGGGACAGCCAAGGAGGCATCTGCAGGCAACAAAGGTAGGTGTGTGCTTGTGTGTGTGTTTCCTATGCAGATCCTAAGCCCAGTGTCACATGCAAGTAGGAGGAGTAAGAAGGGTTCCTGGCAAATCCGGGTTATGGATTGCATTTAAAAAGGCCCCGTGGGAGTGCAATGGGCCCCTGTCTTGCTGCTTAGCAATAATGGTATGGGTTTAGGTTCTGCTGTGTGTACTGGTGGTTGACTGCCCCCCAGCCCAGAGTGTGCATGGAAATTGTCTGGCAGCCTCCCTGACAGCAAGCAGTGATAGTGCCCATGAAGGGGACCTTGTTGGGCCCGCCCCTTTCACGGTTATCGCTTCTCGGCCTTTTGGCTAAGATCAAGTGTAGTATCTGTTCTTATCAGTTTAATATCTGATACGTCCCCTATCTGGGGACCATATATTAAATGGATTTTTGAGAACGGGGGCCGATTTCGAAGCTTGCTTCCGTCGCCCTATGCATTGACCCGATATGGCAGTATCTTCGGGTACAGTGCACCACCCCCTTACAGGGTTAAAAAGAAAGATTCCTACTTTCATTGCTACCTGCTTGCTGGCTAGCCAGCTAGCCAGCCCTGTGGGCCTTGCTGCTGCTGCTGCTGCTGCAGCCAAAAAACAAAAGGTGGTGCTGCTGCTGCTTCTGCTGCTTCTGCTTGTGTCTGGCCGCTGTTGGAGCGTCCAGGCACAGGACTTCTGCTGCTGCTGACTAAATGGCCTCCTTAATTGGATCATTTGAGTAGCCAGCACACCTGTGCAGGTAGGGCATGACATGATAGGCAGCTGCCTTGATAGCGGGTGGGTGCTGAATGTTCCTAATTGACAAAATAAGATTAATGCTTATGAAGAAATATAAAATCTCATCCCTTCCCCAATATCGCGCCACACCCCTACCCCTTAATTCCCTGGTTGAACTTGATGGACATATGTCTTTTTTCGACCGTACTAACTATGTAACTATGTAACATAACATGGGGGGGTCTCCTGGCTGTTCACACAGGTGTGTCATTGCTGTACATTGACCATGCATTGCTTCTGTGGTATTGCAAAGGCAAAGACAAATGCTTCCAGCCATCCATTGCACTAATGGATTGGTCATCAGCTGGCTGTCTATGTCCCGCATCAATATAGACCAAAGTACAGAGGGTTAGGCTATGCTATAGTGCACCTACCTGATGCATCAGAAGGTGCGAGGCCCTTGCTAAATTCTGTGCACAGACTTTGAGATCTATGCTTTAGACTGTATCTAAACCTGCTCCAACATGGACTGACATTCTGGCCTACTTTCAGCCGATGCGACTTGTCTGTCGCTGAACAGTCGCTTTTTATGTATTCAGCACCTATGTATAATGTTGTAAAAATGCTCTAGAAGCTAAAGTCGCAGAAATGTCACACATATTTGGCCTGCAACTTTCTGTGCGACAAATTCAGACAGGAAAAATCAGTATAAATCCTTAGAAAATTATCCCCCAGTGTCTCCATCTGCTGGCGGTATTGAATAAGCATTGCTGCACTGATGGGGTATGCATTAGACGAAAAAAAAGAAGAAAAAGAAGAATAATACGCCCAGAAAAGAGGCGAAAAGGAGAAAAACGTAAAAAAACGTGAAAAAAAAGTAAGAGGAAGAGAAGGGAAAAAAAGGTGGAAATGGGTTTAAAAGTGATTTCGGCGGAGAAATATATATATATATATATATATATATATATATATATATATATATATATATATACGCGCACACACACACATATATATAAACGTATTCTCCGTTGAGATATTGCAGCCGCTGCTGTGTCCAGGCCCAGGAGCCTTAGCACTGTGCTGTGATGTCACTCAATACCACTGACATCACTAGGTGTAAACAACATCTCTCCTTTGCTGTGTATGTGACTATGGAGCTGTTTGGTGATGTCGTCTATTATGGCCTTCATAGAAGCAACAGGAGATTGTTGCATCCATCTAGAACCCTCAGAACTACAGTGCTATGATGTCACTCACTTCCACAGGCCTTGCAGAGTGTAAACAACAACAACCCAGCTTTGTTGTGTATGTAACCATAGGGATTGTGATGTCACCTAGAACCTTCACAGCAGCGACAGCTTTATGAGGAGCATCAGCACTGCTCTGCCTGAGCAGAACCATCACCGCCATAGGTTGTCAAATAACCCGGATTTAACCCACACAGGTAAGTCCAATGGGGTGCAGGCATGTCCTCTATGCTTACAGCTTCCCGTGGGTGTTGGTTTGATACCGTTTGGGGACAGCCAAGGAGGCATCTGCAGGCAACAAAGGTAGGTGTGTGCTTGTGTGTGTGTTTCCTATGCAGATCCTAAGCCCAGTGTCACATGCAAGTAGGAGGAGTAAGAAGGGTTCCTGGCAAATCCGGGTTATGGATTGCATTTAAAAAGGCCCTGTGGGAGTGCAATGGGCCCCTGTCTTGCTGCTTAGCAATAATGGTATGGGTTTAGGTTCTGCTGTGTGTACTGGTGGTTGACTGCCCCCCAGCCCAGAGTGTGCATGGAAAATTGTCTGGCAGCCTCCCTGACAGCAAGCAGTGATAGTGCCCATGAAGGGGACCTTGTTGGGCCCGCCCCTTTCACGGTTATCGCTTCTCGGCCTTTTGGCTAAGATCAAGTGTAGTATCTGTTCTTATCAGTTTAATATCTGATACGTCCCCTATCTGGGGACCATATATTAAATGGATTTTTGAGAACGGGGGCCGATTTCGAAGCTTGCTTCCGTCGCCCTATGCATTGACCCGATATGGCAGTATCTTCGGGTACAGTGCACCACCCCCTTACAGGGTTAAAAAGAAAGATTCCTACTTTCATTGCTACCTGCTTGCTGGCTAGCCAGCTAGCCAGCCCTGTGGGCCTTGCTGCTGCTGCTGCTGCTGCTGCTGCTGCAGCCAAAAAACAAAAGGTGGTGCTGCTGCTGCTTCTGCTGCTTCTGCTTGTGTCTGGCCGCTGTTGGAGCGTCCAGGCACAGGACTTCTGCTGCTGCTGACTAAATGGCCTCCTTAATTGGATCATTTGAGTAGCCAGCACACCTGTGCAGGTAGGGCATGACATGATAGGCAGCTGCCTTGATAGCGGGTGGGTGCTGAATGTTCCTAATTGACAAAATAAGATTAATGCTTATGAAGAAATATAAAATCTCATCCCTTCCCCAATATCGCGCCACACCCCTACCCCTTAATTCCCTGGTTGAACTTGATGGACATATGTCTTTTTTCGACCGTACTAACTATGTAACTATGTAACATAACATGGGGGGGTCTCCTGGCTGTTCACACAGGTGTGTCATTGCTGTACATTGACCATGCATTGCTTCTGTGGTATTGCAAAGGCAAAGACAAATGCTTCCAGCCATCCATTGCACTAATGGATTGGTCATCAGCTGGCTGTCTATGTCCCGCATCAATATAGACCAAAGTACAGAGGGTTAGGCTATGCTATAGTGCACCTACCTGATGCATCAGAAGGTGCGAGGCCCTTGCTAAATTCTGTGCACAGACTTTGAGATCTATGCTTTAGACTGTATCTAAACCTGCTCCAACATGGACTGACATTCTGGCCTACTTTCAGCCGATGCGACTTGTCTGTCGCTGAACAGTCGCTTTTTATGTATTCAGCACCTATGTATAATGTTGTAAAAATGCTCTAGAAGCTAAAGTCGCAGAAATGTCACACATATTTGGCCTGCAACTTTCTGTGCGACAAATTCAGACAGGAAAAATCAGTATAAATCCTTAGAAAATTATCCCCCAGTGTCTCCATCTGCTGGCGGTATTGAATAAGCATTGCTGCACTGATGGGGTATGCATTAGACGAAAAAAAAGAAGAAAAAGAAGAATAATACGCCCAGAAAAGAGGCGAAAAGGAGAAAAACGTAAAAAAACGTGAAAAAAAAGTAAGAGGAAGAGAAGGGAAAAAAAGGTGGAAATGGGTTTAAAAGTGATTTCGGCGGAGAAATATATATATATATATATATATATATATATATATATATATATATACGCGCACACACACACATATATATAAACGTATTCTCCGTTGAGATATTGCAGCCGCTGCTGTGTCCAGGCCCAGGAGCCTTAGCACTGTGCTGTGATGTCACTCAATACCACTGACATCACTAGGTGTAAACAACATCTCTCCTTTGCTGTGTATGTGACTATGGAGCTGTTTGGTGATGTCGTCTATTATGGCCTTCATAGAAGCAACAGGAGATTGTTGCATCCATCTAGAACCCTCAGAACTACAGTGCTATGATGTCACTCACTTCCACAGGCCTTGCAGAGTGTAAACAACAACAACCCAGCTTTGTTGTGTATGTAACCATAGGGATTGTGATGTCACCTAGAACCTTCACAGCAGCGACAGCTTTATGAGGAGCATCAGCACTGCTCTGCCTGAGCAGAACCATCACCGCCATAGGTTGTCAAATAACCCGGATTTAACCCACACAGGTAAGTCCAATGGGGTGCAGGCATGTCCTCTATGCTTACAGCTTCCCGTGGGTGTTGGTTTGATACCGTTTGGGGACAGCCAAGGAGGCATCTGCAGGCAACAAAGGTAGGTGTGTGCTTGTGTGTGTGTTTCCTATGCAGATCCTAAGCCCAGTGTCACATGCAAGTAGGAGGAGTAAGAAGGGTTCCTGGCAAATCCGGGTTATGGATTGCATTTAAAAAGGCCCCGTGGGAGTGCAATGGGCCCCTGTCTTGCTGCTTAGCAATAATGGTATGGGTTTAGGTTCTGCTGTGTGTACTGGTGGTTGACTGCCCCCCAGCCCAGAGTGTGCATGGAAAATTGTCTGGCAGCCTCCCTGACAGCAAGCAGTGATAGTGCCCATGAAGGGGACCTTGTTGGGCCCGCCCCTTTCACGGTTATCGCTTCTCGGCCTTTTGGCTAAGATCAAGTGTAGTATCTGTTCTTATCAGTTTAATATCTGATACGTCCCCTATCTGGGGACCATATATTAAATGGATTTTTGAGAACGGGGGCCGATTTCGAAGCTTGCTTCCGTCGCCCTATGCATTGACCCGATATGGCAGTATCTTCGGGTACAGTGCACCACCCCCTTACAGGGTTAAAAAGAAAGATTCCTACTTTCATTGCTACCTGCTTGCTGGCTAGCCAGCTAGCCAGCCCTGTGGGCCTTGCTGCTGCTGCTGCTGCTGCTGCTGCTGCAGCCAAAAAACAAAAGGTGGTGCTGCTGCTGCTTCTGCTGCTTCTGCTTGTGTCTGGCCGCTGTTGGAGCGTCCAGGCACAGAACTTCTGCTGCTGCTGACTAAATGGCCTCCTTAATTGGATCATTTGAGTAGCCAGCACACCTGTGCAGGTAGGGCATGACATGATAGGCAGCTGTCTTGATAGCGGGTGGGTGCTGAATGTTCCTAATTGACAAAATAAGATTAATGCTTATGAAGAAATATAAAATCTCATCCCTTCCCCAATATCGCGCCACACCCCTACCCCTTAATTCCCTGGTTGAACTTGATGGACATATGTCTTTTTTCGACCGTACTAACTATGTAACTATGTAACATAACATGGGGGGGTCTCCTGGCTGTTCACACAGGTGTGTCATTGCTGTACATTGACCATGCATTGCTTCTGTGGTATTGCAAAGGCAAAGACAAATGCTTCCAGCCATCCATTGCACTAATGGATTGGTCATCAGCTGGCTGTCTATGTCCCGCATCAATATAGACCAAAGTACAGAGGGTTAGGCTATGCTATAGTGCACTTACCTGATGCATCAGAAGGTGCGAGGCCCTTGCTAAATTCTGTGCACAGACTTTGAGATCTATGCTTTAGACTGTATCTAAACCTGCTCCAACATGGACTGACATTCTGGCCTACTTTCAGCCGATGCGACTTGTCTGTCGCTGAACAGTCGCTTTTTATGTATTCAGCACCTATGTATAATGTTGTAAAAATGCTCTAGAAGCTAAAGTCGCAGAAATGTCACACATATTTGGCCTGCAACTTTCTGTGCGACAAATTCAGACAGGAAAAATCAGTATAAATCCTTAGAAAATTATCCCCCAGTGTCTCCATCTGCTGGCGGTATTGAATAAGCATTGCTGCACTGATGGGGTATGCATTAGACGAAAAAAAAAGAAGAAAAAGAAGAATAATACGCCCAGAAAAGAGGCGAAAAGGAGAAAAACGTAAAAAAACGTGAAAAAAAAGTAAGAGGAAGAGAAGGGAAAAAAAGGTGGAAATGGGTTTAAAAGTGATTTCGGCGGAGAAATATATATATATATATATATATATATATATATATATATATACGCGCACACACACACATATATATAAACGTATTCTCCGTTGAGATATTGCAGCCGCTGCTGTGTCCAGGCCCAGGAGCCTTAGCACTGTGCTGTGATGTCACTCAATACCACTGACATCACTAGGTGTAAACAACATCTCTCCTTTGCTGTGTATGTGACTATGGAGCTGTTTGGTGATGTCGTCTATTATGGCCTTCATAGAAGCAACAGGAGATTGTTGCATCCATCTAGAACCCTCAGAACTACAGTGCTATGATGTCACTCACTTCCACAGGCCTTGCAGAGTGTAAACAACAACAACCCAGCTTTGTTGTGTATGTAACCATAGGGATTTGTGATGTCACCTAGAACCTTCACAGCAGCGACAGCTTTATGAGGAGCATCAGCACTGCTCTGCCTGAGCAGAACCATCACCGCCATAGGTTGTCAAATAACCCGGATTTAACCCACACAGGTAAGTCCAATGGGGTGCAGGCATGTCCTCTATGCTTACAGCTTCCCGTGGGTGTTGGTTTGATACCGTTTGGGGACAGCCAAGGAGGCATCTGCAGGCAACAAAGGTAGGTGTGTGCTTGTGTGTGTGTTTCCTATGCAGATCCTAAGCCCAGTGTCACATGCAAGTAGGAGGAGTAAGAAGGGTTCCTGGCAAATACGGGTTATGGATTGCATTTAAAAAGGCCCCGTGGGAGTGCAATGGGCCCCTGTCTTGCTGCTTAGCAATAATGGTATGGGTTTAGGTTCTGCTGTGTGTACTGGTGGTTGACTGCCCCCCAGCCCAGAGTGTGCATGGAAAATTGTCTGGCAGCCTCCCTGACAGCAAGCAGTGATAGTGCCCATGAAGGGGACCTTGTTGGGCCCGCCCCTTTCACGGTTATCGCTTCTCGGCCTTTTGGCTAAGATCAAGTGTAGTATCTGTTCTTATCAGTTTAATATCTGATACGTCCCCTATCTGGGGACCATATATTAAATGGATTTTTGAGAACGGGGGCCGATTTCGAAGCTTGCTTCCGTCGCCCTATGCATTGACCCGATATGGCAGTATCTTCGGGTACAGTGCACCACCCCCTTACAGGGTTAAAAAGAAAGATTCCTACTTTCATTGCTACCTGCTTGCTGGCTAGCCAGCTAGCCAGCCCTGTGGGCCTTGCTGCTGCTGCTGCTGCTGCTGCTGCAGCCAAAAAACAAAAGGTGGTGCTGCTGCTGCTTCTGCTGCTTCTGCTTGTGTCTGGCCGCTGTTGGAGCGTCCAGGCACAGGACTTCTGCTGCTGCTGACTAAATGGCCTCCTTAATTGGATCATTTGAGTAGCCAGCACACCTGTGCAGGTAGGGCATGACATGATAGGCAGCTGCCTTGATAGCGGGTGGGTGCTGAATGTTCCTAATTGACAAAATAAGATTAATGCTTATGAAGAAATATAAAATCTCATCCCTTCCCCAATATCGCGCCACACCCCTACCCCTTAATTCCCTGGTTGAACTTGATGGACATATGTCTTTTTTCGACCGTACTAACTATGTAACTATGTAACATAACATGGGGGGGTCTCCTGGCTGTTCACACAGGTGTGTCATTGCTGTACATTGACCATGCATTGCTTCTGTGGTATTGCAAAGGCAAAGACAAATGCTTCCAGCCATCCATTGCACTAATGGATTGGTCATCAGCTGGCTGTCTATGTCCCGCATCAATATAGACCAAAGTACAGAGGGTTAGGCTATGCTATAGTGCACCTACCTGATGCATCAGAAGGTGCGAGGCCCTTGCTAAATTCTGTGCACAGACTTTGAGATCTATGCTTTAGACTGTATCTAAACCTGCTCCAACATGGACTGACATTCTGGCCTACTTTCAGCCGATGCGACTTGTCTGTCGCTGAACAGTCGCTTTTTATGTATTCAGCACCTATGTATAATGTTGTAAAAATGCTCTAGAAGCTAAAGTCGCAGAAATGTCACACATATTTGGCCTGCAACTTTCTGTGCGACAAATTCAGACAGGAAAAATCAGTATAAATCCTTAGAAAATTATCCCCCAGTGTCTCCATCTGCTGGCGGTATTGAATAAGCATTGCTGCACTGATGGGGTATGCATTAGACGAAAAAAAAGAAGAAAAAGAAGAATAATACGCCCAGAAAAGAGGCGAAAAGGAGAAAAACGTAAAAAAACGTGAAAAAAAAGTAAGAGGAAGAGAAGGGAAAAAAAGGTGGAAATGGGTTTAAAAGTGATTTCGGCGGAGAAATATATATATATATATATATATATATATATATATATATATATATATATACGCGCACACACACACATATATATAAACGTATTCTCCGTTGAGATATTGCAGCCGCTGCTGTGTCCAGGCCCAGGAGCCTTAGCACTGTGCTGTGATGTCACTCAATACCACTGACATCACTAGGTGTAAACAACATCTCTCCTTTGCTGTGTATGTGACTATGGAGCTGTTTGGTGATGTCGTCTATTATGGCCTTCATAGAAGCAACAGGAGATTGTTGCATCCATCTAGAACCCTCAGAACTACAGTGCTATGATGTCACTCACTTCCACAGGCCTTGCAGAGTGTAAACAACAACAACCCAGCTTTGTTGTGTATGTAACCATAGGGATTGTGATGTCACCTAGAACCTTCACAGCAGCGACAGCTTTATGAGGAGCATCAGCACTGCTCTGCCTGAGCAGAACCATCACCGCCATAGGTTGTCAAATAACCCGGATTTAACCCACACAGGTAAGTCCAATGGGGTGCAGGCATGTCCTCTATGCTTACAGCTTCCCGTGGGTGTTGGTTTGATACCGTTTGGGGACAGCCAAGGAGGCATCTGCAGGCAACAAAGGTAGGTGTGTGCTTGTGTGTGTGTTTCCTATGCAGATCCTAAGCCCAGTGTCACATGCAAGTAGGAGGAGTAAGAAGGGTTCCTGGCAAATCCGGGTTATGGATTGCATTTAAAAAGGCCCCGTGGGAGTGCAATGGGCCCCTGTCTTGCTGCTTAGCAATAATGGTATGGGTTTAGGTTCTGCTGTGTGTACTGGTGGTTGACTGCCCCCCAGCCCAGAGTGTGCATGGAAAATTGTCTGGCAGCCTCCCTGACAGCAAGCAGTGATAGTGCCCATGAAGGGGACCTTGTTGGGAACGCCCCTTTCACGGTTATCGCTTCTCGGCCTTTTGGCTAAGATCAAGTGTAGTATCTGTTCTTATCAGTTTAATATCTGATACGTCCCCTATCTGGGGACCATATATTAAATGGATTTTTGAGAACGGGGGCCGATTTCGAAGCTTGCTTCCGTCGCCCTATGCATTGACCCGATATGGCAGTATCTTCGGGTACAGTGCACCACCCCCTTACAGGGTTAAAAAGAAAGATTCCTACTTTCATTGCTACCTGCTTGCTGGCTAGCCAGCTAGCCAGCCCTGTGGGCCTTGCTGCTGCTGCTGCTGCTGCTGCTGCAGCCAAAAAACAAAAGGTGGTGCTGCTGCTGCTTCTGCTGCTTCTGCTTGTGTCTGGCCGCTGTTGGAGCGTCCAGGCACAGAACTTCTGCTGCTGCTGACTAAATGGCCTCCTTAATTGGATCATTTGAGTAGCCAGCACACCTGTGCAGGTAGGGCATGACATGATAGGCAGCTGTCTTGATAGCGGGTGGGTGCTGAATGTTCCTAATTGACAAAATAAGATTAATGCTTATGAAGAAATATAAAATCTCATCCCTTCCCCAATATCGCGCCACACCCCTACCCCTTAATTCCCTGGTTGAACTTGATGGACATATGTCTTTTTTCGACCGTACTAACTATGTAACTATGTAACATAACATGGGGGGGTCTCCTGGCTGTTCACACAGGTGTGTCATTGCTGTACATTGACCATGCATTGCTTCTGTGGTATTGCAAAGGCAAAGACAAATGCTTCCAGCCATCCATTGCACTAATGGATTGGTCATCAGCTGGCTGTCTATGTCCCGCATCAATATAGACCAAAGTACAGAGGGTTAGGCTATGCTATAGTGCACTTACCTGATGCATCAGAAGGTGCGAGGCCCTTGCTAAATTCTGTGCACAGACTTTGAGATCTATGCTTTAGACTGTATCTAAACCTGCTCCAACATGGACTGACATTCTGGCCTACTTTCAGCCGATGCGACTTGTCTGTCGCTGAACAGTCGCTTTTTATGTATTCAGCACCTATGTATAATGTTGTAAAAATGCTCTAGAAGCTAAAGTCGCAGAAATGTCACACATATTTGGCCTGCAACTTTCTGTGCGACAAATTCAGACAGGAAAAATCAGTATAAATCCTTAGAAAATTATCCCCCAGTGTCTCCATCTGCTGGCGGTATTGAATAAGCATTGCTGCACTGATGGGGTATGCATTAGACGAAAAAAAAAGAAGAAAAAGAAGAATAATACGCCCAGAAAAGAGGCGAAAAGGAGAAAAACGTAAAAAAACGTGAAAAAAAAGTAAGAGGAAGAGAAGGGAAAAAAAGGTGGAAATGGGTTTAAAAGTGATTTCGGCGGAGAAATATATATATATATATATATATATATATATATATATATATATATACGCGCACACACACACATATATATAAACGTATTCTCCGTTGAGATATTGCAGCCGCTGCTGTGTCCAGGCCCAGGAGCCTTAGCACTGTGCTGTGATGTCACTCAATACCACTGACATCACTAGGTGTAAACAACATCTCTCCTTTGCTGTGTATGTGACTATGGAGCTGTTTGGTGATGTCGTCTATTACGGCCTTCATAGAAGCAACAGGAGATTGTTGCATCCATCTAGAACCCTCAGAACTACAGTGCTATGATGTCACTCACTTCCACAGGCCTTGCAGAGTGTAAACAACAACAACCCAGCTTTGTTGTGTATGTAACCATAGGGATTGTGATGTCACCTAGAACCTTCACAGCAGCGACAGCTTTATGAGGAGCATCAGCACTGCTCTGCCTGAGCAGAACCATCACCGCCATAGGTTGTCAAATAACCCGGATTTAACCCACACAGGTAAGTCCAATGGGGTGCAGGCATGTCCTCTATGCTTACAGCTTCCCGTGGGTGTTGGTTTGATACCGTTTGGGGACAGCCAAGGAGGCATCTGCAGGCAACAAAGGTAGGTGTGTGCTTGTGTGTGTGTTTCCTATGCAGATCCTAAGCCCAGTGTCACATGCAAGTAGGAGGAGTAAGAAGGGTTCCTGGCAAATCCGGGTTATGGATTGCATTTAAAAAGGCCCCGTGGGAGTGCAATGGGCCCCTGTCTTGCTGCTTAGCAATAATGGTATGGGTTTAGGTTCTGCTGTGTGTACTGGTGGTTGACTGCCCCCCAGCCCAGAGTGTGCATGGAAAATTGTCTGGCAGCCTCCCTGACAGCAAGCAGTGATAGTGCCCATGAAGGGGACCTTGTTGGGCCCGCCCCTTTCACGGTTATCGCTTCTCGGCCTTTTGGCTAAGATCAAGTGTAGTATCTGTTCTTATCAGTTTAATATCTGATACGTCCCCTATCTGGGGACCATATATTAAATGGATTTTTGAGAACGGGGGCCGATTTCGAAGCTTGCTTCCGTCGCCCTATGCATTGACCTGATATGGCAGTATCTTCGGGTACAGTGCACCACCCCCTTACAGGGTTAAAAAGAAAGATTCCTACTTTCATTGCTACCTGCTTGCTGGCTAGCCAGCTAGCCAGCCCTGTGGGCCTTGCTGCTGCTGCTGCTGCTGCTGCTGCTGCTGCAGCCAAAAAACAAAAGGTGGTGCTGCTGCTGCTTCTGCTGCTTCTGCTTGTGTCTGGCCGCTGTTGGAGCGTCCAGGCACAGGACTTCTGCTGCTGCTGACTAAATGGCCTCCTTAATTGGATCATTTGAGTAGCCAGCACACCTGTGCAGGTAGGGCATGACATGATAGGCAGCTGCCTTGATAGCGGGTGGGTGCTGAATGTTCCTAATTGACAAAATAAGATTAATGCTTATGAAGAAATATAAAATCTCATCCCTTCCCCAATATCGCGCCACACCCCTAACCCTTAATTCCCTGGTTGAACTTGATGGACATATGTCTTTTTTCGACCGTACTAACTATGTAACTATGTAACATAACATGGGGGGGTCTCCTGGCTGTTCACACAGGTGTGTCATTGCTGTACATTGACCATGCATTGCTTCTGTGGTATTGCAAAGGCGCTTCCAGCCATCCATTGCACTAATGGATTGGTCATCAGCTGGCTGTCTATGTCCCGCATCAATATAGACCAAAGTACAGAGGGTTAGGCTATGCTATAGTGCACCTACCTGATGCATCAGAAGGTGCGAGGCCCTTGCTAAATTCTGTGCACAGACTTTGAGATCTATGCTTTAGACTGTATCTAAACCTGCTCCAACATGGACTGACATTCTGGCCTACTTTCAGCCGATGCGACTTGTCTGTCGCTGAACAGTCGCTTTTTATGTATTCAGCACCTATGTATAATGTTGTAAAAATGCTCTAGAAGCTAAAGTCGCAGAAATGTCACACATATTTGGCCTGCAACTTTCTGTGCGACAAATTCAGACAGGAAAAATCAGTATAAATCCTTAGAAAATTATCCCCCAGTGTCTCCATCTGCTGGCGGTATTGAATAAGCATTGCTGCACTGATGGGGTATGCATTAGACGAAAAAAAAGAAGAAAAAGAAGAATAATACGCCCAGAAAAGAGGCGAAAAGGAGAAAAACGTAAAAAAACATGAAAAAAAAGTAAGAGGAAGAGAAGGGAAAAAAAGGTGGAAATGGGTTTAAAAGTGATTTCGGCGGAGAAATATATATATATATATATATATATATATATATATATATATATATATATACGCGCACACACACACATATATATAAACGTATTCTCCGTTGAGATATTGCAGCCGCTGCTGTGTCCAGGCCCAGGAGCCTTAGCACTGTGCTGTGATGTCACTCAATACCACTGACATCACTAGGTGTAAACAACATCTCTCCTTTGCTGTGTATGTGACTATGGAGCTGTTTGGTGATGTCGTCTATTATGGCCTTCATAGAAGCAACAGGAGATTGTTGCATCCATCTAGAACCCTCAGAACTACAGTGCTATGATGTCACTCACTTCCACAGGCCTTGCAGAGTGTAAACAACAACAACCCAGCTTTGTTGTGTATGTAACCATAGGGATTGTGATGTCACCTAGAACCTTCACAGCAGCGACAGCTTTATGAGGAGCATCAGCACTGCTCTGCCTGAGCAGAACCATCACCGCCATAGGTTGTCAAATAACCCGGATTTAACCCACACAGGTAAGTCCAATGGGGTGCAGGCATGTCCTCTATGCTTACAGCTTCCCGTGGGTGTTGGTTTGATACCGTTTGGGGACAGCCAAGGAGGCATCTGCAGGCAACAAAGGTAGGTGTGTGCTTGTGTGTGTGTTTCCTATGCAGATCCTAAGCCCAGTGTCACATGCAAGTAGGAGGAGTAAGAAGGGTTCCTGGCAAATCCGGGTTATGGATTGCATTTAAAAAGGCCCCGTGGGAGTGCAATGGGCCCCTGTCTTGCTGCTTAGCAATAATGGTATGGGTTTAGGTTCTGCTGTGTGTACTGGTGGTTGACTGCCCCCCAGCCCAGAGTGTGCATGGAAAATTGTCTGGCAGCCTCCCTGACAGCAAGCAGTGATAGTGCCCATGAAGGGGACCTTGTTGGGCCCGCCCCTTTCACGGTTATCGCTTCTCGGCCTTTTGGCTAAGATCAAGTGTAGTATCTGTTCTTATCAGTTTAATATCTGATACGTCCCCTATCTGGGGACCATATATTAAATGGATTTTTGAGAACGGGGGCCGATTTCGAAGCTTGCTTCCGTCGCCCTATGCATTGACCCGATATGGCAGTATCTTCGGGTACAGTGCACCACCCCCTTACAGGGTTAAAAAGAAAGATTCCTACTTTCATTGCTACCTGCTTGCTGGCTAGCCAGCTAGCCAGCCCTGTGGGCCTTGCTGCTGCTGCTGCTGCTGCTGCTGCTGCAGCCAAAAAACAAAAGGTGGTGCTGCTGCTGCTTCTGCTTCTTCTGCTTGTGTCTGGCCGCTGTTGGAGCGTCCAGGCACAGGACTTCTGCTGCTGCTGACTAAATGGCCTCCTTAATTGGATCATTTGAGTAGCCAGCACACCTGTGCAGGTAGGGCATGACATGATAGGCAGCTGCCTTGATAGCGGGTGGGTGCTGAATGTTCCTAATTGACAAAATAAGATTAATGCTTATGAAGAAATATAAAATCTCATCCCTTCCCCAATATCGCGCCACACCCCTACCCCTTAATTCCCTGGTTGAACTTGATGGACATATGTCTTTTTTCGACCGTACTAACTATGTAACTATGTAACATAACATGGGGGGGTCTCCTGGCTGTTCACACAGGTGTGTCATTGCTGTACATTGACCATGCATTGCTTCTGTGGTATTGCAAAGGCAAAGACAAATGCTTCCAGCCATCCATTGCACTAATGGATTGGTCATCAGCTGGCTGTCTATGTCCCGCATCAATATAGACCAAAGTACAGAGGGTTAGGCTATGCTATAGTGCACCTACCTGATGCATCAGAAGGTGCGAGGCCCTTGCTAAATTCTGTGCACAGACTTTGAGATCTATGCTTTAGACTGTATCTAAACCTGCTCCAACATGGACTGACATTCTGGCCTACTTTCAGCCGATGCGACTTGTCTGTCGCTGAACAGTCGCTTTTTATGTATTCAGCACCTATGTATAATGTTGTAAAAATGCTCTAGAAGCTAAAGTCGCAGAAATGTCACACATATTTGGCCTGCAACTTTCTGTGCGACAAATTCAGACAGGAAAAATCAGTATAAATCCTTAGAAAATTATCCCCCAGTGTCTCCATCTGCTGGCGGTATTGAATAAGCATTGCTGCACTGATGGGGTATGCATTAGACGAAAAAAAAGAAGAAAAAGAAGAATAATACGCCCAGAAAAGAGGCGAAAAGGAGAAAAACGTAAAAAAACGTGAAAAAAAAGTAAGAGGAAGAGAAGGAAAAAAAGGTGGAATTGGGTTTAAAAGTGATTTCGGCGGAGAAATATATATATATATATATATATATATATATATATATATACGCGCACACACACACATATATATAAACGTATTCTCCGTTGAGATATTGCAGCCGCTGCTGTGTCCAGGCCCAGGAGCCTTAGCACTGTGCTGTGATGTCACTCAATACCACTGACATCACTAGGTGTAAACAACATCTCTCCTTTGCTGTGTATGTGACTATGGAGCTGTTTGGTGATGTCGTCTATTATGGCCTTCATAGAAGCAACAGGAGATTGTTGCATCCATCTAGAACCCTCAGAACTACAGTGCTATGATGTCACTCACTTCCACAGGCCTTGCAGAGTGTAAACAACAACAACCCAGCTTTGTTGTGTATGTAACCATAGGGATTGTGATGTCACCTAGAACCTTCACAGCAGCGACAGCTTTATGAGGAGCATCAGCACTGCTCTGCCTGAGCAGAACCATCACCGCCATAGGTTGTCAAATAACCCGGATTTAACCCACACAGGTAAGTCCAATGGGGTGCAGGCATGTCCTCTATGCTTACAGCTTCCCGTGGGTGTTGGTTTGATACCGTTTGGGGACAGCCAAGGAGGCATCTGCAGGCAACAAAGGTAGGTGTGTGCTTGTGTGTGTGTTTCCTATGCAGATCCTAAGCCCAGTGTCACATGCAAGTAGGAGGAGTAAGAAGGGTTCCTGGCAAATCCGGGTTATGGATTGCATTTAAAAAGGCCCCGTGGGAGTGCAATGGGCCCCTGTCTTGCTGCTTAGCAATAATGGTATGGGTTTAGGTTCTGCTGTGTGTACTGGTGGTTGACTGCCCCCCAGCCCAGAGTGTGCATGGAAAATTGTCTGGCAGCCTCCCTGACAGCAAGCAGTGATAGTGCCCATGAAGGGGACCTTGTTGGGCCCGCCCCTTTCACGGTTATCGCTTCTCGGCCTTTTGGCTAAGATCAAGTGTAGTATCTGTTCTTATCAGTTTAATATCTGATACGTCCCCTATCTGGGGACCATATATTAAATGGATTTTTGAGAACGGGGGCCGATTTCGAAGCTTGCTTCCGTCGCCCTATGCATTGACCCGATATGGCAGTATCTTCGGGTACAGTGCACCACCCCCTTACAGGGTTAAAAAGAAAGATTCCTACTTTCATTGCTACCTGCTTGCTGGCTAGCCAGCTAGCCAGCCCTGTGGGCCTTGCTGCTGCTGCTGCTGCTGCTGCTGCTGCTGCTGCAGCCAAAAAACAAAAGGTGGTGCTGCTGCTGCTTCTGCTGCTTCTGCTTGTGTCTGGCCGCTGTTGGAGCGTCCAGGCACAGGACTTCTGCTGCTGCTGACTAAATGGCCTCCTTAATTGGATCATTTGAGTAGCCAGCACACCTGTGCAGGTAGGGCATGACATGATAGGCAGCTGCCTTGATAGCGGGTGGGTGCTGAATGTTCCTAATTGACAAAATAAGATTAATGCTTATGAAGAAATATAAAATCTCATCCCTTCCCCAATATCGCGCCACACCCCTACCCCTTAATTCCCTGGTTGAACTTGATGGACATATGTCTTTTTTCGACCGTACTAACTATGTAACTATGTAACATAACATGGGGGGGTCTCCTGGCTGTTCACACAGGTGTGTCATTGCTGTACATTGACCATGCATTGCTTCTGTGGTATTGCAAAGGCAAAGACAAATGCTTCCAGCCATCCATTGCACTAATGGATTGGTCATCAGCTGGCTGTCTATGTCCCGCATCAATATAGACCAAAGTACAGAGGGTTAGGCTATGCTATAGTGCACCTACCTGATGCATCAGAAGGTGCGAGGCCCTTGCTAAATTCTGTGCACAGACTTTGAGATCTATGCTTTAGACTGTATCTAAACCTGCTCCAACATGGACTGACATTCTGGCCTACTTTCAGCCGATGCGACTTGTCTGTCGCTGAACAGTCGCTTTTTATGTATTCAGCACCTATGTATAATGTTGTAAAAATGCTCTAGAAGCTAAAGTCGCAGAAATGTCACACATATTTGGCCTGCAACTTTCTGTGCGACAAATTCAGACAGGAAAAATCAGTATAAATCCTTAGAAAATTATCCCCCAGTGTCTCCATCTGCTGGCGGTATTGAATAAGCATTGCTGCACTGATGGGGTATGCATTAGACGAAAAAAAAGAAGAAAAAGAAGAATAATACGCCCAGAAAAGAGGCGAAAAGGAGAAAAACGTAAAAAAACGTGAAAAAAAAGTAAGAGGAAGAGAAGGGAAAAAAAGGTGGAAATGGGTTTAAAAGTGATTTCGGCGGAGAAATATATATATATATATATATATATATATATATATATATATATATATACGCGCACACACACACATATATATAAACGTATTCTCCGTTGAGATATTGCAGCCGCTGCTGTGTCCAGGCCCAGGAGCCTTAGCACTGTGCTGTGATGTCACTCAATACCACTGACATCACTAGGTGTAAACAACATCTCTCCTTTGCTGTGTATGTGACTATGGAGCTGTTTGGTGATGTCGTCTATTATGGCCTTCATAGAAGCAACAGGAGATTGTTGCATCCATCTAGAACCCTCAGAACTACAGTGCTATGATGTCACTCACTTCCACAGGCCTTGCAGAGTGTAAACAACAACAACCCAGCTTTGTTGTGTATGTAACCATAGGGATTGTGATGTCACCTAGAACCTTCACAGCAGCGACAGCTTTATGAGGAGCATCAGCACTGCTCTGCCTGAGCAGAACCATCACCGCCATAGGTTGTCAAATAACCCGGATTTAACCCACACAGGTAAGTCCAATGGGGTGCAGGCATGTCCTCTATGCTTACAGCTTCCCGTGGGTGTTGGTTTGATACCGTTTGGGGACAGCCAAGGAGGCATCTGCAGGCAACAAAGGTAGGTGTGTGCTTGTGTGTGTGTTTCCTATGCAGATCCTAAGCCCAGTGTCACATGCAAGTAGGAGGAGTAAGAAGGGTTCCTGGCAAATCCGGGTTATGGATTGCATTTAAAAAGGCCCCGTGGGAGTGCAATGGGCCCCTGTCTTGCTGCTTAGCAATAATGGTATGGGTTTAGGTTCTGCTGTGTGTACTGGTGGTTGACTGCCCCCCAGCCCAGAGTGTGCATGGAAAATTGTCTGGCAGCCTCCCTGACAGCAAGCAGTGATAGTGCCCATGAAGGGGACCTTGTTGGGCCCGCCCCTTTCACGGTTATCGCTTCTCGGCCTTTTGGCTAAGATCAAGTGTAGTATCTGTTCTTATCAGTTTAATATCTGATACGTCCCCTATCTGGGGACCATATATTAAATGGATTTTTGAGAACGGGGGCCGATTTCGAAGCTTGCTTCCGTCGCCCTATGCATTGACCCGATATGGCAGTATCTTCGGGTACAGTGCACCACCCCCTTACAGGGTTAAAAAGAAAGATTCCTACTTTCATTGCTACCTGCTTGCTGGCTAGCCAGCTAGCCAGCCCTGTGGGCCTTGCTGCTGCTGCTGCTGCTGCTGCTGCTGCTGCAGCCAAAAAACAAAAGGTGGTGCTGCTGCTGCTTCTGCTGCTTCTGCTTGTGTCTGGCCGCTGTTGGAGCGTCCAGGCACAGGACTTCTGCTGCTGCTGACTAAATGGCCTCCTTAATTGGATCATTTGAGTAGCCAGCACACCTGTGCAGGTAGGGCATGACATGATAGGCAGCTGCCTTGATAGCGGGTGGGTGCTGAATGTTCCTAATTGACAAAATAAGATTAATGCTTATGAAGAAATATAAAATCTCATCCCTTCCCCAATATCGCGCCACACCCCTACCCCTTAATTCCCTGGTTGAACTTGATGGACATATGTCTTTTTTCGACCGTACTAACTATGTAACTATGTAACATAACATGGGGGGGTCTCCTGGCTGTTCACACAGGTGTGTCATTGCTGTACATTGACCATGCATTGCTTCTGTGGTATTGCAAAGGCAAAGACAAATGCTTCCAGCCATCCATTGCACTAATGGATTGGTCATCAGCTGGCTGTCTATGTCCCGCATCAATATAGACCAAAGTACAGAGGGTTAGGCTATGCTATAGTGCACCTACCTGATGCATCAGAAGGTGCGAGGCCCTTGCTAAATTCTGTGCACAGACTTTGAGATCTATGCTTTAGACTGTATCTAAACCTGCTCCAACATGGACTGACATTCTGGCCTACTTTCAGCCGATGCGACTTGTCTGTCGCTGAACAGTCGCTTTTTATGTATTCAGCACCTATGTATAATGTTGTAAAAATGCTCTAGAAGCTAAAGTCGCAGAAATGTCACACATATTTGGCCTGCAACTTTCTGTGCGACAAATTCAGACAGGAAAAATCAGTATAAATCCTTAGAAAATTATCCCCCAGTGTCTCCATCTGCTGGCGGTATTGAATAAGCATTGCTGCACTGATGGGGTATGCATTAGACGAAAAAAAAGAAGAAAAAGAAGAATAATACGCCCAGAAAAGAGGCGAAAAGGAGAAAAACGTAAAAAAACGTGAAAAAAAAGTAAGAGGAAGAGAAGGGAAAAAAAGGTGGAAATGGGTTTAAAAGTGATTTCGGCGGAGAATATATATATATATATATATATATATATATATATATATATATATATATATATATACGCGCACACACACACATATATATAAACGTATTCTCCGTTGAGATATTGCAGCCGCTGCTGTGTCCAGGCCCAGGAGCCTTAGCACTGTGCTGTGATGTCACTCAATACCACTGACATCACTAGGTGTAAACAACATCTCTCCTTTGCTGTGTATGTGACTATGGAGCTGTTTGGTGATGTCGTCTATTATGGCCTTCATAGAAGCAACAGGAGATTGTTGCATCCATCTAGAACCCTCAGAACTACAGTGCTATGATGTCACTCACTTCCACAGGCCTTGCAGAGTGTAAACAACAACAACCCAGCTTTGTTGTGTATGTAACCATAGGGATTGTGATGTCACCTAGAACCTTCACAGCAGCGACAGCTTTATGAGGAGCATCAGCACTGCTCTGCCTGAGCAGAACCATCACCGCCATAGGTTGTCAAATAACCCGGATTTAACCCACACAGGTAAGTCCAATGGGGTGCAGGCATGTCCTCTATGCTTACAGCTTCCCGTGGGTGTTGGTTTGATACCGTTTGGGGACAGCCAAGGAGGCATCTGCAGGCAACAAAGGTAGGTGTGTGCTTGTGTGTGTGTTTCCTATGCAGATCCTAAGCCCAGTGTCACATGCAAGTAGGAGGAGTAAGAAGGGTTCCTGGCAAATCCGGGTTATGGATTGCATTTAAAAAGGCCCCGTGGGAGTGCAATGGGCCCCTGTCTTGCTGCTTAGCAATAATGGTATGGGTTTAGGTTCTGCTGTGTGTACTGGTGGTTGACTGCCCCCCAGCCCAGAGTGTGCATGGAAAATTGTCTGGCAGCCTCCCTGACAGCAAGCAGTGATAGTGCCCATGAAGGGGACCTTGTTGGGCCCGCCCCTTTCACGGTTATCGCTTCTCGGCCTTTTGGCTAAGATCAAGTGTAGTATCTGTTCTTATCAGTTTAATATCTGATACGTCCCCTATCTGGGGACCATATATTAAATGGATTTTTGAGAACGGGGGCCGATTTCGAAGCTTGCTTCCGTCGCCCTATGCATTGACCCGATATGGCAGTATCTTCGGGTACAGTGCACCACCCCCTTACAGGGTTAAAAAGAAAGATTCCTACTTTCATTGCTACCTGCTTGCTGGCTAGCCAGCTAGCCAGCCCTGTGGGCCTTGCTGCTGCTGCTGCTGCTGCTGCTGCAGCCAAAAAACAAAAGGTGGTGCTGCTGCTGCTTTTGCTGCTTCTGCTTGTGTCTGGCCGCTGTTGGAGCGTCCAGGCACAGGACTTCTGCTGCTGCTGACTAAATGGCCTCCTTAATTGGATCATTTGAGTAGCCAGCACACCTGTGCAGGTAGGGCATGACATGATAGGCAGCTGCCTTGATAGCGGGTGGGTGCTGAATGTTCCTAATTGACAAAATAAGATTAATGCTTATGAAGAAATATAAA
Source organism: Hyla sarda (assembly GCF_029499605.1). NCBI lineage: Eukaryota > Metazoa > Chordata > Amphibia > Anura > Hylidae > Hyla > Hyla sarda. Next base: position 242,327 of record NW_026610448.1, on the reverse strand, counting down.
ATCTCATCCCTTCCCCAATATCGCGCCACACCCCTACCCCTTAATTCCCTGGTTGAACTTGATGGACATATGTCTTTTTTCGACCGTACTAACTATGTAACTATGTAACATAACATGGGGGGGTCTCCTGGCTGTTCACACAGGTGTGTCATTGCTGTACATTGACCATGCATTGCTTCTGTGGTATTGCAAAGGCAAAGACAAATGCTTCCAGCCATCCATTGCACTAATGGATTGGTCATCAGCTGGCTGTCTATGTCCCGCATCAATATAGACCAAAGTACAGAGGGTTAGGCTATGCTATAGTGCACCTACCTGATGCATCAGAAGGTGCGAGGCCCTTGCTAAATTCTGTGCACAGACTTTGAGATCTATGCTTTAGACTGTATCTAAACCTGCTCCAACATGGACTGACATTCTGGCCTACTTTCAGCCGATGCGACTTGTCTGTCGCTGAACAGTCGCTTTTTATGTATTCAGCACCTATGTATAATGTTGTAAAAATGCTCTAGAAGCTAAAGTCGCAGAAATGTCACACATATTTGGCCTGCAACTTTCTGTGCGACAAATTCAGACAGGAAAAATCAGTATAAATCCTTAGAAAATTATCCCCCAGTGTTTCCATCTGCTGGCGGTATTGAATAAGCATTGCTGCACTGATGGGGTATGCATTAGACGAAAAAAAAGAAGAAAAAGAAGAATAATACGCCCAGAAAAGAGGCGAAAAGGAGAAAAACGTAAAAAAACGTGAAAAAAAAGTAAGAGGAAGAGAAGGGAAAAAAAGGTGGAAATGGGTTTAAAAGTGATTTCGGCGGAGAAATATATATATATATATATATATATATATATACGCGCACACACACACATATATATAAACGTATTCTCCGTTGAGATATTGCAGCCGCTGCTGTGTCCAGGCCCAGGAGCCTTAGCACTGTGCTGTGATGTCACTCAATACCACTGACATCACTAGGTGTAAACAACATCTCTCCTTTGCTGTGTATGTGACTATGGAGCTGTTTGGTGATGTCGTCTATTATGGCCTTCATAGAAGCAACAGGAGATTGTTGCATCCATCTAGAACCCTCAGAACTACAGTGCTATGATGTCACTCACTTCCACAGGCCTTGCAGAGTGTAAACAACAACAACCCAGCTTTGTTGTGTATGTAACCATAGGGATTGTGATGTCACCTAGAACCTTCACAGCAGCGACAGCTTTATGAGGAGCATCAGCACTGCTCTGCCTGAGCAGAACCATCACCGCCATAGGTTGTCAAATAACCCGGATTTAACCCACACAGGTAAGTCCAATGGGGTGCAGGCATGTCCTCTATGCTTACAGCTTCCCGTGGGTGTTGGTTTGATACCGTTTGGGGACAGCCAAGGAGGCATCTGCAGGCAACAAAGGTAGGTGTGTGCTTGTGTGTGTGTTTCCTATGCAGATCCTAAGCCCAGTGTCACATGCAAGTAGGAGGAGTAAGAAGGGTTCCTGGCAAATCCGGGTTATGGATTGCATTTAAAAAGGCCCCGTGGGAGTGCAATGGGCCCCTGTCTTGCTGCTTAGCAATAATGGTATGGGTTTAGGTTCTGCTGTGTGTACTGGTGGTTGACTGCCCCCCAGCCCAGAGTGTGCATGGAAAATTGTCTGGCAGCCTCCCTGACAGCAAGCAGTGATAGTGCCCATGAAGGGGACCTTGTTGGGCCCGCCCCTTTCACGGTTATCGCTTCTCGGCCTTTTGGCTAAGATCAAGTGTAGTATCTGTTCTTATCAGTTTAATATCTGATACGTCCCCTATCTGGGGACCATATATTAAATGGATTTTTGAGAACGGGGGCCGATTTCGAAGCTTGCTTCCGTCGCCCTATGCATTGACCCGATATGGCAGTATCTTCGGGTACAGTGCACCACCCCCTTACAGGGTTAAAAAGAAAGATTCCTACTTTCATTGCTACCTGCTTGCTGGCTAGCCAGCTAGCCAGCCCTGTGGGCCTTGCTGCTGCTGCTGCTGCTGCTGCTGCAGCCAAAAAACAAAAGGTGGTGCTGCTGCTGCTTCTGCTGCTTCTGCTTGTGTCTGGCCGCTGTTGGAGCGTCCAGGCACAGGACTTCTGCTGCTGCTGACTAAATGGCCTCCTTAATTGGATCATTTGAGTAGCCAGCACACCTGTGCAGGTAGGGCATGACATGATAGGCAGCTGCCTTGATAGCGGGTGGGTGCTGAATGTTCCTAATTGACAAAATAAGATTAATGCTTATGAAGAAATATAAAATCTCATCCCTTCCCCAATATCGCGCCACACCCCTACCCCTTAATTCCCTGGTTGAACTTGATGGACATATGTCTTTTTTCGACCGTACTAACTATGTAACTATGTAACATAACATGGGGGGGTCTCCTGGCTGTTCACACAGGTGTGTCATTGCTGTACATTGACCATGCATTGCTTCTGTGGTATTGCAAAGGCAAAGACAAATGCTTCCAGCCATCCATTGCACTAATGGATTGGTCATCAGCTGGCTGTCTATGTCCCGCATCAATATAGACCAAAGTACAGAGGGTTAGGCTATGCTATAGTGCACCTACCTGATGCATCAGAAGGTGCGAGGCCCTTGCTAAATTCTGTGCACAGACTTTGAGATCTATGCTTTAGACTGTATCTAAACCTGCTCCAACATGGACTGACATTCTGGCCTACTTTCAGCCGATGCGACTTGTCTGTCGCTGAACAGTCGCTTTTTATGTATTCAGCACCTATGTATAATGTTGTAAAAATGCTCTAGAAGCTAAAGTCGCAGAAATGTCACACATATTTGGCCTGCAACTTTCTGTGCGACAAATTCAGACAGGAAAAATCAGTATAAATCCTTAGAAAATTATCCCCCAGTGTCTCCATCTGCTGGCGGTATTGAATAAGCATTGCTGCACTGATGGGGTATGCATTAGACGAAAAAAAAGAAGAAAAAGAAGAATAATACGCCCAGAAAAGAGGCGAAAAGGAGAAAAACGTAAAAAAACGTGAAAAAAAAGTAAGAGGAAGAGAAGGGAAAAAAAGGTGGAAATGGGTTTAAAAGTGATTTCGGCGGAGAAATACATATATATATATATATATATATATATATATATATATATATATATACGCGCACACACACACATATATATAAACGTATTCTCCGTTGAGATATTGCAGCCGCTGCTGTGTCCAGGCCCAGGAGCCTTAGCACTGTGCTGTGATGTCACTCAATACCACTGACATCACTAGGTGTAAACAACATCTCTCCTTTGCTGTGTATGTGACTATGGAGCTGTTTGGTGATGTCGTCTATTATGGCCTTCATAGAAGCAACAGGAGATTGTTGCATCCATCTAGAACCCTCAGAACTACAGTGCTATGATGTCACTCACTTCCACAGGCCTTGCAGAGTGTAAACAACAACAACCCAGCTTTGTTGTGTATGTAACCATAGGGATTGTGATGTCACCTAGAACCTTCACAGCAGCGACAGCTTTATGAGGAGCATCAGCACTGCTCTGCCTGAGCAGAACCATCACCGCCATAGGTTGTCAAATAACCCGGATTTAACCCACACAGGTAAGTCCAATGGGGTGCAGGCATGTCCTCTATGCTTACAGCTTCCCGTGGGTGTTGGTTTGATACCGTTTGGGGACAGCCAAGGAGGCATCTGCAGGCAACAAATGTAGGTGTGTGCTTGTGTGTGTGTTTCCTATGCAGATCCTAAGCCCAGTGTCACATGCAAGTAGGAGGAGTAAGAAGGGTTCCTGGCAAATCCGGGTTATGGATTGCATTTAAAAAGGCCCCGTGGGAGTGCAATGGGCCCCTGTCTTGCTGCTTAGCAATAATGGTATGGGTTTAGGTTCTGCTGTGTGTACTGGTGGTTGACTGCCCCCCAGCCCAGAGTGTGCATGGAAAATTGTCTGGCAGCCTCCCTGACAGCAAGCAGTGATAGTGCCCATGAAGGGGACCTTGTTGGGCCCGCCCCTTTCACGGTTATCGCTTCTCGGCCTTTTGGCTAAGATCAAGTGTAGTATCTGTTCTTATCAGTTTAATATCTGATACGTCCCCTATCTGGGGACCATATATTAAATGGATTTTTGAGAACGGGGGCCGATTTCGAAGCTTGCTTCCGTCGCCCTATGCATTGACCCGATATGGCAGTATCTTCGGGTACAGTGCACCACCCCCTTACAGGGTTAAAAAGAAAGATTCCTACTTTCATTGCTACCTGCTTGCTGGCTAGCCAGCTAGCCAGCCCTGTGGGCCTTGCTGCTGCTGCTGCTGCTGCTGCTGCTGCTGCAGCCAAAAAACAAAAGGTGGTGCTGCTGCTGCTTCTGCTGCTTCTGCTTGTGTCTGGCCGCTGTTGGAGCGTCCAGGCACAGGACTTCTGCTGCTGCTGACTAAATGGCCTCCTTAATTGGATCATTTGAGTAGCCAGCACACCTGTGCAGGTAGGGCATGACATGATAGGCAGCTGCCTTGATAGCGGGTGGGTGCTGAATGTTCCTAATTGACAAAATAAGATTAATGCTTATGAAGAAATATAAAATCTCATCCCTTCCCCAATATCGCGCCACACCCCTACCCCTTAATTCCCTGGTTGAACTTGATGGACATATGTCTTTTTTCGACCGTACTAACTATGTAACTATGTAACATAACATGGGGGGGTCTCCTGGCTGTTCACACAGGTGTGTCATTGCTGTACATTGACCATGCATTGCTTCTGTGGTATTGCAAAGGCAAAGACAAATGCTTCCAGCCATCCATTGCACTAATGGATTGGTCATCAGCTGGCTGTCTATGTCCCGCATCAATATAGACCAAAGTACAGAGGGTTAGGCTATGCTATAGTGCACCTACCTGATGCATCAGAAGGTGCGAGGCCCTTGCTAAATTCTGTGCACAGACTTTGAGATCTATGCTTTAGACTGTATCTAAACCTGCTCCAACATGGACTGACATTCTGGCCTACTTTCAGCCGATGCGACTTGTCTGTCGCTGAACAGTCGCTTTTTATGTATTCAGCACCTATGTATAATGTTGTAAAAATGCTCTAGAAGCTAAAGTCGCAGAAATGTCACACATATTTGGCCTGCAACTTTCTGTGCGACAAATTCAGACAGGAAAAATCAGTATAAATCCTTAGAAAATTATCCCCCAGTGTCTCCATCTGCTGGCGGTATTGAATAAGCATTGCTGCACTGATGGGGTATGCATTAGACGAAAAAAAAGAAGAAAAAGAAGAATAATACGCCCAGAAAAGAGGCGAAAAGGAGAAAAACGTAAAAAAACGTGAAAAAAAAGTAAGAGGAAGAGAAGGGAAAAAAAGGTGGAAATGGGTTTAAAAGTGATTTCGGCGGAGAAATATATATATATATATATATATATATATATATATATATATATATATATACGCGCACACACACACATATATATAAACGTATTCTCCGTTGAGATATTGCAGCCGCTGCTGTGTCCAGGCCCAGGAGCCTTAGCACTGTGCTGTGATGTCACTCAATACCACTGACATCACTAGGTGGAAACAACATCTCTCCTTTGCTGTGTATGTGACTATGGAGCTGTTTGGTGATGTCGTCTATTATGGCCTTCATAGAAGCAACAGGAGATTGTTGCATCCATCTAGAACCCTCAGAACTACAGTGCTATGATGTCACTCACTTCCACAGGCCTTGCAGAGTGTAAACAACAACAACCCAGCTTTGTTGTGTATGTAACCATAGGGATTGTGATGTCACCTAGAACCTTCACAGCAGCGACAGCTTTATGAGGAGCATCAGCACTGCTCTGCCTGAGCAGAACCATCACCGCCATAGGTTGTCAAATAACCCGGATTTAACCCACACAGGTAAGTCCAATGGGGTGCAGGCATGTCCTCTATGCTTACAGCTTCCCGTGGGTGTTGGTTTGATACCGTTTGGGGACAGCCAAGGAGGCATCTGCAGGCAACAAAGGTAGGTGTGTGCTTGTGTGTGTGTTTCCTATGCAGATCCTAAGCCCAGTGTCACATGCAAGTAGGAGGAGTAAGAAGGGTTCCTGGCAAATCCGGGTTATGGATTGCATTTAAAAAGGCCCCGTGGGAGTGCAATGGGCCCCTGTCTTGCTGCTTAGCAATAATGGTATGGGTTTAGGTTCTGCTGTGTGTACTGGTGGTTGACTGCCCCCCAGCCCAGAGTGTGCATGGAAAATTGTCTGGCAGCCTCCCTGACAGCAAGCAGTGATAGTGCCCATGAAGGGGACCTTGTTGGGCCCGCCCCTTTCACGGTTATCGCTTCTCGGCCTTTTGGCTAAGATCAAGTGTAGTATCTGTTCTTATCAGTTTAATATCTGATACGTCCCCTATCTGGGGACCATATATTAAATGGATTTTTGAGAACGGGGGCCGATTTCGAAGCTTGCTTCCGTCGCCCTATGCATTGACCCGATATGGCAGTATCTTCGGGTACAGTGCACCACCCCCTTACAGGGTTAAAAAGAAAGATTCCTACTTTCATTGCTACCTGCTTGCTGGCTAGCCAGCTAGCCAGCCCTGTGGGCCTTGCTGCTGCTGCTGCTGCTGCTGCTGCTGCAGCCAAAAAACAAAAGGTGGTGCTGCTGCTGCTTCTGCTGCTTCTGCTTGTGTCTGGCCGCTGTTGGAGCGTCCAGGCACAGGACTTCTGCTGCTGCTGACTAAATGGCCTCCTTAATTGGATCATTTGAGTAGCCAGCACACCTGTGCAGGTAGGGCATGACATGATAGGCAGCTGCCTTGATAGCGGGTGGGTGCTGAATGTTCCTAATTGACAAAATAAGATTAATGCTTATGAAGAAATATAAAATCTCATCCCTTCCCCAATATCGCGCCACACCCCTACCCCTTAATTCCCTGGTTGAACTTGATGGACATATGTCTTTTTTCGACCGTACTAACTATGTAACTATGTAACATAACATGGGGGGGTCTCCTGGCTGTTCACACAGGTGTGTCATTGCTGTACATTGACCATGCATTGCTTCTGTGGTATTGCAAAGGCAAAGACAAATGCTTCCAGCCATCCATTGCACTAATGGATTGGTCATCAGCTGGCTGTCTATGTCCCGCATCAATATAGACCAAAGTACAGAGGGTTAGGCTATGCTATAGTGCACCTACCTGATGCATCAGAAGGTGCGAGGCCCTTGCTAAATTCTGTGCACAGACTTTGAGATCTATGCTTTAGACTGTATCTAAACCTGCTCCAACATGGACTGACATTCTGGCCTACTTTCAGCCGATGCGACTTGTCTGTCGCTGAACAGTCGCTTTTTATGTATTCAGCACCTATGTATAATGTTGTAAAAATGCTCTAGAAGCTAAAGTCGCAGAAATGTCACACATATTTGGCCTGCAACTTTCTGTGCGACAAATTCAGACAGGAAAAATCAGTATAAATCCTTAGAAAATTATCCCCCAGTGTCTCCATCTGCTGGCGGTATTGAATAAGCATTGCTGCACTGATGGGGTATGCATTAGACGAAAAAAAAGAAGAAAAAGAAGAATAATACGCCCAGAAAAGAGGCGAAAAGGAGAAAAACGTAAAAAAACGTGAAAAAAAAGTAAGAGGAAGAGAAGGGAAAAAAAGGTGGAAATGGGTTTAAAAGTGATTTCGGCGGAGAAATATATATATATATATATATATATATATATATATATATATATATATACGCGCACACACACACATATATATAAACGTATTCTCCGTTGAGATATTGCAGCCGCTGCTGTGTCCAGGCCCAGGAGCCTTAGCACTGTGCTGTGATGTCACTCAATACCACTGACATCACTAGGTGTAAACAACATCTCTCCTTTGCTGTGTATGTGACTATGGAGCTGTTTGGTGATGTCGTCTATTATGGCCTTCATAGAAGCAACAGGAGATTGTTGCATCCATCTAGAACCCTCAGAACTACAGTGCTATGATGTCACTCACTTCCACAGGCCTTGCAGAGTGTAAACAACAACAACCCAGCTTTGTTGTGTATGTAACCATAGGGATTGTGATGTCACCTAGAACCTTCACAGCAGCGACAGCTTTATGAGGAGCATCAGCACTGCTCTGCCTGAGCAGAACCATCACCGCCATAGGTTGTCAAATAACCCGGATTTAACCCACACAGGTAAGTCCAATGGGGTGCAGGCATGTCCTCTATGCTTACAGCTTCCCGTGGGTGTTGGTTTGATACCGTTTGGGGACAGCCAAGGAGGCATCTGCAGGCAACAAAGGTAGGTGTGTGCTTGTGTGTGTGTTTCCTATGCAGATCCTAAGCCCAGTGTCACATGCAAGTAGGAGGAGTAAGAAGGGTTCCTGGCAAATCCGGGTTATGGATTGCATTTAAAAAGGCCCCGTGGGAGTGCAATGGGCCCCTGTCTTGCTGCTTAGCAATAATGGTATGGGTTTAGGTTCTGCTGTGTGTACTGGTGGTTGACTGCCCCCCAGCCCAGAGTGTGCATGGAAAATTGTCTGGCAGCCTCCCTGACAGCAAGCAGTGATAGTGCCCATGAAGGGGACCTTGTTGGGCCCGCCCCTTTCACGGTTATCGCTTCTCGGCCTTTTGGCTAAGATCAAGTGTAGTATCTGTTCTTATCAGTTTAATATCTGATACGTCCCCTATCTGGGGACCATATCTTAAATGGATTTTTGAGAACGGGGGCCGATTTCGAAGCTTGCTTCCGTCGCCCTATGCATTGACCCGATATGGCAGTATCTTCGGGTACAGTGCACCACCCCCTTACAGGGTTAAAAAGAAAGATTCCTACTTTCATTGCTACCTGCTTGCTGGCTAGCCAGCTAGCCAGCCCTGTGGGCCTTGCTGCTGCTGCTGCTGCTGCTGCAGCCAAAAAACAAAAGGTGGTGCTGCTGCTGCTTCTGCTGCTTCTGCTTGTGTCTGGCCGCTGTTGGAGCGTCCAGGCACAGGACTTCTGCTGCTGCTGACTAAATGGCCTCCTTAATTGGATCATTTGAGTAGCCAGCACACCTGTGCAGGTAGGGCATGACATGATAGGCAGCTGCCTTGATAGCGGGTGGGTGCTGAATGTTCCTAATTGACAAAATAAGATTAATGCTTATGAAGAAATATAAAATCTCATCCCTTCCCCAATATCGCGCCACACCCCTACCCCTTAATTCCCTGGTTGAACTTGATGGACATATGTCTTTTTTCGACCGTACTAACTATGTAACTATGTAACATAACATGGGGGGGTCTCCTGGCTGTTCACACAGGTGTGTCATTGCTGTACATTGACCATGCATTGCTTCTGTGGTATTGCAAAGGCAAAGACAAATGCTTCCAGCCATCCATTGCACTAATGGATTGGTCATCAGCTGGCTGTCTATGTCCCGCATCAATATAGACCAAAGTACAGAGGGTTAGGCTATGCTATAGTGCACCTACCTGATGCATCAGAAGGTGCGAGGCCCTTGCTAAATTCTGTGCACAGACTTTGAGATCTATGCTTTAGACTGTATCTAAACCTGCTCCAACATGGACTGACATTCTGGCCTACTTTCAGCCGATGCGACTTGTCTGTCGCTGAACAGTCGCTTTTTATGTATTCAGCACCTATGTATAATGTTGTAAAAATGCTCTAGAAGCTAAAGTCGCAGAAATGTCACACATATTTGGCCTGCAACTTTCTGTGCGACAAATTCAGACAGGAAAAATCAGTATAAATCCTTAGAAAATTATCCCCCAGTGTCTCCATCTGCTGGCGGTATTGAATAAGCATTGCTGCACTGATGGGGTATGCATTAGACGAAAAAAAAGAAGAAAAAGAAGAATAATACGCCCAGAAAAGAGGCGAAAAGGAGAAAAACGTAAAAAAACGTGAAAAAAAAGTAAGAGGAAGAGAAGGGAAAAAAAGGTGGAAATGGGTTTAAAAGTGATTTTGGCGGAGAAATATATATATATATATATATATATATATATATATATATATATATATATATATATATACGCGCACACACACACATATATATAAACGTATTCTCCGTTGAGATATTGCAGCCGCTGCTGTGTCCAGGCCCAGGAGCCTTAGCACTGTGCTGTGATGTCACTCAATACCACTGACATCACTAGGTGTAAACAACATCTCTCCTTTGCTGTGTATGTGACTATGGAGCTGTTTGGTGATGTCGTCTATTATGGCCTTCATAGAAGCAACAGGAGATTGTTGCATCCATCTAGAACCCTCAGAACTACAGTGCTATGATGTCACTCACTTCCACAGGCCTTGCAGAGTGTAAACAACAACAACCCAGCTTTGTTGTGTATGTAACCATAGGGATTGTGATGTCACCTAGAACCTTCACAGCAGCGACAGCTTTATGAGGAGCATCAGCACTGCTCTGCCTGAGCAGAACCATCACCGCCATAGGTTGTCAAATAACCCGGATTTAACCCACACAGGTAAGTCCAATGGGGTGCAGGCATGTCCTCTATGCTTACAGCTTCCCGTGGGTGTTGGTTTGATACCGTTTGGGGACAGCCAAGGAGGCATCTGCAGGCAACAAAGGTAGGTGTGTGCTTGTGTGTGTGTTTCCTATGCAGATCCTAAGCCCAGTGTCACATGCAAGTAGGAGGAGTAAGAAGGGTTCCTGGCAAATCCGGGTTATGGATTGCATTTAAAAAGGCCCCGTGGGAGTGCAATGGGCCCCTGTCTTGCTGCTTAGCAATAATGGTATGGGTTTAGGTTCTGCTGTGTGTACTGGTGGTTGACTGCCCCCCAGCCCAGAGTGTGCATGGAAAATTGTCTGGCAGCCTCCCTGACAGCAAGCAGTGATAGTGCCCATGAAGGGGACCTTGTTGGGCCCGCCCCTTTCACGGTTATCGCTTCTCGGCCTTTTGGCTAAGATCAAGTGTAGTATCTGTTCTTATCAGTTTAATATCTGATACGTCCCCTATCTGGGGACCATATATTAAATGGATTTTTGAGAACGGGGGCCGATTTCGAAGCTTGCTTCCGTCGCCCTATGCATTGACCCGATATGGCAGTATCTTCGGGTACAGTGCACCACCCCCTTACAGGGTTAAAAAGAAAGATTCCTACTTTTATTGCTACCTGCTTGCTGGCTAGCCAGCTAGCCAGCCCTGTGGGCCTTGCTGCTGCTGCTGCTGCTGCTGCTGCAGCAGCCAAAAAACAAAAGGTGGTGCTGCTGCTGCTTCTGCTGCTTCTGCTTGTGTCTGGCCGCTGTTGGAGCGTCCAGGCACAGGACTTCTGCTGCTGCTGACTAAATGGCCTCCTTAATTGGATCATTTGAGTAGCCAGCACACCTGTGCAGGTAGGGCATGACATGATAGGCAGCTGCCTTGATAGCGGGTGGGTGCTGAATGTTCCTAATTGACAAAATAAGATTAATGCTTATGAAGAAATATAAAATCTCATCCCTTCCCCAATATCGCGCCACACCCCTACCCCTTAATTCCCTGGTTGAACTTGATGGACATATGTCTTTTTTCGACCGTACTAACTATGTAACTATGTAACATAACATGGGGGGGTCTCCTGGCTGTTCACACAGGTGTGTCATTGCTGTACATTGACCATGCATTGCTTCTGTGGTATTGCAAAGGCAAAGACAAATGCTTCCAGCCATCCATTGCACTAATGGATTGGTCATCAGCTGGCTGTCTATGTCCCGCATCAATATAGACCAAAGTACAGAGGGTTAGGCTATGCTATAGTGCACCTACCTGATGCATCAGAAGGTGCGAGGCCCTTGCTAAATTCTGTGCACAGACTTTGAGATCTATGCTTTAGACTGTATCTAAACCTGCTCCAACATGGACTGACATTCTGGCCTACTTTCAGCCGATGCGACTTGTCTGTCGCTGAACAGTCGCTTTTTATGTATTCAGCACCTATGTATAATGTTGTAAAAATGCTCTAGAAGCTAAAGTCGCAGAAATGTCACACATATTTGGCCTGCAACTTTCTGTGCGACAAATTCAGACAGGAAAAATCAGTATAAATCCTTAGAAAATTATCCCCCAGTGTCTCCATCTGCTGGCGGTATTGAATAAGCATTGCTGCACTGATGGGGTATGCATTAGACGAAAAAAAAGAAGAAAAAGAAGAATAATACGCCCAGAAAAGAGGCGAAAAGGAGAAAAACGTAAAAAAACGTGAAAAAAAAGTAAGAGGAAGAGAAGGGAAAAAAAGGTGGAAATGGGTTTAAAAGTGATTTCGGCGGAGAAATATATATATATATATATATATATATATATATATATATATATATATACGCGCACACACACACATAGATATAAACGTATTCTCCGTTGAGATATTGCAGCCGCTGCTGTGTCCAGGCCCAGGAGCCTTAGCACTGTGCTGTGATGTCACTCAATACCACTGACATCACTAGGTGTAAACAACATCTCTCCTTTGCTGTGTATGTGACTATGGAGCTGTTTGGTGATGTCGTCTATTATGGCCTTCATAGAAGCAACAGGAGATTGTTGCATCCATCTAGAACCCTCAGAACTACAGTGCTATGATGTCACTCACTTCCACAGGCCTTGCAGAGTGTAAACAACAACAACCCAGCTTTGTTGTGTATGTAACCATAGGGATTGTGATGTCACCTAGAACCTTCACAGCAGCGACAGCTTTATGAGGAGCATCAGCACTGCTCTGCCTGAGCAGAACCATCACCGCCATAGGTTGTCAAATAACCCGGATTTAACCCACACAGGTAAGTCCAATGGGGTGCAGGCATGTCCTCTATGCTTACAGCTTCCCGTGGGTGTTGGTTTGATACCGTTTGGGGACAGCCAAGGAGGCATCTGCAGGCAACAAAGGTAGGTGTGTGCTTGTGTGTGTGTTTCCTATGCAGATCCTAAGCCCAGTGTCACATGCAAGTAGGAGGAGTAAGAAGGGTTCCTGGCAAATCCGGGTTATGGATTGCATTTAAAAAGGCCCCGTGGGAGTGCAATGGGCCCCTGTCTTGCTGCTTAGCAATAATGGTATGGGTTTAGGTTCTGCTGTGTGTACTGGTGGTTGACTGCCCCCCAGCCCAGAGTGTGCATGGAAAATTGTCTGGCAGCCTCCCTGACAGCAAGCAGTGATAGTGCCCATGAAGGGGACCTTGTTGGGCCCGCCCCTTTCACGGTTATCGCTTCTCGGCCTTTTGGCTAAGATCAAGTGTAGTATCTGTTCTTATCAGTTTAATATCTGATACGTCCCCTATCTGGGGACCATATATTAAATGGATTTTTGAGAACGGGGGCCGATTTCGAAGCTTGCTTCCGTCGCCCTATGCATTGACCCGATATGGCAGTATCTTCGGGTACAGTGCACCACCCCCTTACAGGGTTAAAAAGAAAGATTCCTACTTTCATTGCTACCTGCTTGCTGGCTAGCCAGCTAGCCAGCCCTGTGGGCCTTGCTGCTGCTGCTGCTGCTGCTGCTGCTGCAGCCAAAAAACAAAAGGTGGTGCTGCTGCTGCTTCTGCTGCTTCTGCTTGTGTCTGGCCGCTGTTGGAGCGTCCAGGCACAGGACTTCTGCTGCTGCTGACTAAATGGCCTCCTTAATTGGATCATTTGAGTAGCCAGCACACCTGTGCAGGTAGGGCATGACATGATAGGCAGCTGCCTTGATAGCGGGTGGGTGCTGAATGTTCCTAATTGACAAAATAAGATTAATGCTTATGAAGAAATATAAAATCTCATCCCTTCCCCAATATCGCGCCACACCCCTACCCCTTAATTCCCTGGTTGAACTTGATGGACATATGTCTTTTTTCGACCGTACTAACTATGTAACTATGTAACATAACATGGGGGGGTCTCCTGGCTGTTCACACAGGTGTGTCATTGCTGTACATTGACCATGCATTGCTTCTGTGGTATTGCAAAGGCAAAGACAAATGCTTCCAGCCATCCATTGCACTAATGGATTGGTCATCAGCTGGCTGTCTATGTCCCGCATCAATATAGACCAAAGTACAGAGGGTTAGGCTATGCTATAGTGCACCTACCTGATGCATCAGAAGGTGCGAGGCCCTTGCTAAATTCTGTGCACAGACTTTGAGATCTATGCTTTAGACTGTATCTAAACCTGCTCCAACATGGACTGACATTCTGGCCTACTTTCAGCCGATGCGACTTGTCTGTCGCTGAACAGTCGCTTTTTATGTATTCAGCACCTATGTATAATGTTGTAAAAATGCTCTAGAAGCTAAAGTCGCAGAAATGTCACACATATTTGGCCTGCAACTTTCTGTGCGACAAATTCAGACAGGAAAAATCAGTATAAATCCTTAGAAAATTATCCCCCAGTGTCTCCATCTGCTGGCGGTATTGAATAAGCATTGCTGCACTGATGGGGTATGCATTAGACGAAAAAAAAGAAGAAAAAGAAGAATAATACGCCCAGAAAAGAGGCGAAAAGGAGAAAAACGTAAAAAAACGTGAAAAAAAAGTAAGAGGAAGAGAAGGGAAAAAAAGGTGGAAATGGGTTTAAAAGTGATTTCGGCGGAGAAATATATATATATATATATATATATATATATATATATATATATATATACGCGCACACACACACATATATATAAACGTATTCTCCGTTGAGATATTGCAGCCGCTGCTGTGTCCAGGCCCAGGAGCCTTAGCACTGTGCTGTGATGTCACTCAATACCACTGACATCACTAGGTGTAAACAACATCTCTCCTTTGCTGTGTATGTGACTATGGAGCTGTTTGGTGATGTCGTCTATTATGGCCTTCATAGAAGCAACAGGAGATTGTTGCATCCATCTAGAACCCTCAGAACTACAGTGCTATGATGTCACTCACTTCCACAGGCCTTGCAGAGTGTAAACAACAACAACCCAGCTTTGTTGTGTATGTAACCATAGGGATTGTGATGTCACCTAGAACCTTCACAGCAGCGACAGCTTTATGAGGAGCATCAGCACTGCTCTGCCTGAGCAGAACCATCACCGCCATAGGTTGTCAAATAACCCGGATTTAACCCACACAGGTAAGTCCAATGGGGTGCAGGCATGTCCTCTATGCTTACAGCTTCCCGTGGGTGTTGGTTTGATACCGTTTGGGGACAGCCAAGGAGGCATCTGCAGGCAACAAAGGTAGGTGTGTGCTTGTGTGTGTGTTTCCTATGCAGATCCTAAGCCCAGTGTCACATGCAAGTAGGAGGAGTAAGAAGGGTTCCTGGCAAATCCGGGTTATGGATTGCATTTAAAAAGGCCCCGTGGGAGTGCAATGGGCCCCTGTCTTGCTGCTTAGCAATAATGGTATGGGTTTAGGTTCTGCTGTGTGTACTGGTGGTTGACTGCCCCCCAGCCCAGAGTGTGCATGGAAAATTGTCTGGCAGCCTCCCTGACAGCAAGCAGTGATAGTGCCCATGAAGGGGACCTTGTTGGGCCCGCCCCTTTCACGGTTATCGCTTCTCGGCCTTTTGGCTAAGATCAAGTGTAGTATCTGTTCTTATCAGTTTAATATCTGATACGTCCCCTATCTGGGGCCAATATATTAAATGGATTTTTGAGAACGGGGGCCGATTTCGAAGCTTGCTTCCGTCGCCCTATGCATTGACCCGATATGGCAGTATCTTCGGGTACAGTGCACCACCCCCTTACAGGGTTAAAAAGAAAGATTCCTACTTTCATTGCTACCTGCTTGCTGGCTAGCCAGCTAGCCAGCCCTGTGGGCCTTGCTGCTGCTGCTGCTGCTGCTGCTGCAGCCAAAAAACAAAAGGTGGTGCTGCTGCTGCTTCTGCTGCTTCTGCTTGTGTCTGGCCGCTGTTGGAGCGTCCAGGCACAGGACTTCTGCTGCTGCTGACTAAATGGCCTCCTTAATTGGATCATTTGAGTAGCCAGCACACCTGTGCAGGTAGGGCATGACATGATAGGCAGCTGCCTTGATAGCGGGTGGGTGCTGAATGTTCCTAATTGACAAAATAAGATTAATGCTTATGAAGAAATATAAAATCTCATCCCTTCCCCAATATCGCGCCACACCCCTACCCCTTAATTCCCTGGTTGAACTTGATGGACATATGTCTTTTTTCGACCGTACTAACTATGTAACTATGTAACATAACATGGGGGGGTCTCCTGGCTGTTCACACAGGTGTGTCATTGCTGTACATTGACCATGCATTGCTTCTGTGGTATTGCAAAGGCAAAGACAAATGCTTCCAGCCATCCATTGCACTAATGGATTGGTCATCAGCTGGCTGTCTATGTCCCGCATCAATATAGACCAAAGTACAGAGGGTTAGGCTATGCTATAGTGCACCTACCTGATGCATCAGAAGGTGCGAGGCCCTTGCTAAATTCTGTGCACAGACTTTGAGATCTATGCTTTAGACTGTATCTAAACCTGCTCCAACATGGACTGACATTCTGGCCTACTTTCAGCCGATGCGACTTGTCTGTCGCTGAACAGTCGCTTTTTATGTATTCAGCACCTATGTATAATGTTGTAAAAATGCTCTAGAAGCTAAAGTCGCAGAAATGTCACACATATTTGGCCTGCAACTTTCTGTGCGACAAATTCAGACAGGAAAAATCAGTATAAATCCTTAGAAAATTATCCCCCAGTGTCTCCATCTGCTGGCGGTATTGAATAAGCATTGCTGCACTGATGGGGTATGCATTAGACGAAAAAAAAGAAGAAAAAGAAGAATAATACGCCCAGAAAAGAGGCGAAAAGGAGAAAAACGTAAAAAAACGTGAAAAAAAAGTAAGAGGAAGAGAAGGGAAAAAAAGGTGGAAATGGGTTTAAAAGTGATTTCGGCGGAGAAATATATATATATATATATATATATATATATATATATATATATATATACGCGCACACACACACATATATATAAACGTATTCTCCGTTGAGATATTGCAGCCGCTGCTGTGTCCAGGCCCAGGAGCCTTAGCACTGTGCTGTGATGTCACTCAATACCACTGACATCACTAGGTGTAAACAACATCTCTCCTTTGCTGTGTATGAACTATGGAGCTGTTTGGTGATGTCGTCTATTATGGCCTTCATAGAAGCAACAGGAGATTGTTGCATCCATCTAGAACCCTCAGAACTACAGTGCTATGATGTCACTCACTTCCACAGGCCTTGCAGAGTGTAAACAACAACAACCCAGCTTTGTTGTGTATGTAACCATAGGGATTGTGATGTCACCTAGAACCTTCACAGCAGCGACAGCTTTATGAGGAGCATCAGCACTGCTCTGCCTGAGCAGAACCATCACCGCCATAGGTTGTCAAATAACCCGGATTTAACCCACACAGGTAAGTCCAATGGGGTGCAGGCATGTCCTCTATGCTTACAGCTTCCCGTGGGTGTTGGTTTGATACCGTTTGGGGACAGCCAAGGAGGCATCTGCAGGCAACAAAGGTAGGTGTGTGCTTGTGTGTGTGTTTCCTATGCAGATCCTAAGCCCAGTGTCACATGCAAGTAGGAGGAGTAAGAAGGGTTCCTGGCAAATCCGGGTTATGGATTGCATTTAAAAAGGCCCCGTGGGAGTGCAATGGGCCCCTGTCTTGCTGCTTAGCAATAATGGTATGGGTTTAGGTTCTGCTGTGTGTACTGGTGGTTGACTGCCCCCCAGCCCAGAGTGTGCATGGAAAATTGTCTGGCAGCCTCCCTGACAGCAAGCAGTGATAGTGCCCATGAAGGGGACCTTGTTGGGCCCGCCCCTTTCACGGTTATCGCTTCTCGGCCTTTTGGCTAAGATCAAGTGTAGTATCTGTTCTTATCAGTTTAATATCTGATACGTCCCCTATCTGGGGACCATATATTAAATGGATTTTTGAGAACGGGGGCCGATTTCGAAGCTTGCTTCCGTCGCCCTATGCATTGACCCGATATGGCAGTATCTTCGGGTACAGTGCACCACCCCCTTACAGGGTTAAAAAGAAAGATTCCTACTTTCATTGCTACCTGCTTGCTGGCTAGCCAGCTAGCCAGCCCTGTGGGCCTTGCTGCTGCTGCTGCTGCTGCTGCTGCTGCTGCTGCAGCCAAAAAACAAAAGGTGGTGCTGCTGCTGCTTCTGCTTGTGTCTGGCCGCTGTTGGAGCGTCCAGGCACAGGACTTCTGCTGCTGCTGACTAAATGGCCTCCTTAATTGGATCATTTGAGTAGCCAGCACACCTGTGCAGGTAGGGCATGACATGATAGGCAGCTGCCTTGATAGCGGGTGGGTGCTGAATGTTCCTAATTGACAAAATAAGATTAATGCTTATGAAGAAATATAAAATCTCATCCCTTCCCCAATATCGCGCCACACCCCTACCCCTTAATTCCCTGGTTGAACTTGATGGACATATGTCTTTTTTCGACCGTACTAACTATGTAACTATGTAACATAACATGGGGGGGTCTCCTGGCTGTTCACACAGGTGTGTCATTGCTGTACATTGACCATGCATTGCTTCTGTGGTATTGCAAAGGCAAAGACAAATGCTTCCAGCCATCCATTGCACTAATGGATTGGTCATCAGCTGGCTGTCTATGTCCCGCATCAATATAGACCAAAGTACAGAGGGTTAGGCTATGCTATAGTGCACCTACCTGATGCATCAGAAGGTGCGAGGCCCTTGCTAAATTCTGTGCACAGACTTTGAGATCTATGCTTTAGACTGTATCTAAACCTGCTCCAACATGGACTGACATTCTGGCCTACTTTCAGCCGATGCGACTTGTCTGTCGCTGAACAGTCGCTTTTTATGTATTCAGCACCTATGTATAATGTTGTAAAAATGCTCTAGAAGCTAAAGTCGCAGAAATGTCACACATATTTGGCCTGCAACTTTCTGTGCGACAAATTCAGACAGGAAAAATCAGTATAAATCCTTAGAAAATTATCCCCCAGTGTCTCCATCTGCTGGCGGTATTGAATAAGCATTGCTGCACTGATGGGGTATGCATTAGACGAAAAAAAAGAAGAAAAAGAAGAATAATACGCCCAGAAAAGAGGCGAAAAGGAGAAAAACGTAAAAAAACGTGAAAAAAAAGTAAGAGGAAGAGAAGGGAAAAAAAGGTGGAAATGGGTTTAAAAGTGATTTCGGCGGAGAAATATATATATATATATATATATATATATATATATATATATATACGCGCACACACACACATATATATAAACGTATTCTCCGTTGAGATATTGCAGCCGCTGCTGTGTCCAGGCCCAGGAGCCTTAGCACTGTGCTGTGATGTCACTCAATACCACTGACATCACTAGGTGTAAACAACATCTCTCCTTTGCTGTGTATGTGACTATGGAGCTGTTTGGTGATGTCGTCTATTATGGCCTTCATAGAAGCAACAGGAGATTGTTGCATCCATCTAGAACCCTCAGAACTACAGTGCTATGATGTCACTCACTTCCACAGGCCTTGCAGAGTGTAAACAACAACAACCCAGCTTTGTTGTGTATGTAACCATAGGGATTGTGATGTCACCTAGAACCTTCACAGCAGCGACAGCTTTATGAGGAGCATCAGCACTGCTCTGCCTGAGCAGAACCATCACCGCCATAGGTTGTCAAATAACCCGGATTTAACCCACACAGGTAAGTCCAATGGGGTGCAGGCATGTCCTCTATGCTTACAGCTTCCCGTGGGTGTTGGTTTGATACCGTTTGGGGACAGCCAAGGAGGCATCTGCAGGCAACAAAGGTAGGTGTGTGCTTGTGTGTGTGTTTCCTATGCAGATCCTAAGCCCAGTGTCACATGCAAGTAGGAGGAGTAAGAAGGGTTCCTGGCAAATCCGGGTTATGGATTGCATTTAAAAAGGCCCCGTGGGAGTGCAATGGGCCCCTGTCTTGCTGCTTAGCAATAATGGTATGGGTTTAGGTTCTGCTGTGTGTACTGGTGGTTGACTGCCCCCCAGCCCAGAGTGTGCATGGAAAATTGTCTGGCAGCCTCCCTGACAGCAAGCAGTGATAGTGCCCATGAAGGGGACCTTGTTGGGCCCGCCCCTTTCACGGTTATCGCTTCTCGGCCTTTTGGCTAAGATCAAGTGTAGTATCTGCATTTGGTCTGGTCGGAAGGTGTCTGTGGTACCCCGCTTCTCGGCCTTGGGGGATTGTCTCTCCTTACGGAGGGACTTCACCCCCTTGCTGCTATTGGGGAGCGGGCTTAGTCCACGGACAACGGGTTGCGATCCCCCTGTCTCTGGGACCTTGTGTCTCAGAAGGCATTTTCGGTACGTTGAGCGTTACCTGTAGCTTCGGAAGCACCTAGGGTACCCCCGACCTCTGCCTTGGGTAAGGGTTCCGCTTTTATAGCGGGATTCCGAGCCCCTGCTGCTATTGGGGAAGGGGCTTAGTCCCTGGGTGTGGAAGATGCCGTTCTCCTGGGCTTTCCCCTCTGGGGAAATGTCGATGCGAAATACCATCCGCATAGAGGTGTCGGAGAGCCATCGTCAGTTGAAGAACCTCCGCTTCATTGCGGAGGTGATTCTTCTTGACTACTTCCGCCTCAATAGGGAGGACATCCTGTGTCTAAATGACCAGGAAAGCCGTGGCCTGTATACCGTCACCTTCACGGCCACGGCGTGTTGCGATAACATCTATGCAACCTTGTCTGGTGCGGACCAGAGGGACGATCGACTCGACGGTCTTTCGTTCCAGTTCCTCTATGGTGAGGAACATATACCGTTGGTGGTGGCTATGCACAGCCCTCATGTGACCACGGAGGATATAGCCACTTTTCTTCGGCGATACTGCGAAGAGGTGCGATTCGCAAACAAAATCTTGAACTCCGTGCGGTTCTGGAACGGCAAGAGGAAGTTCTGGGTCAAGCTCCGTAAGGATCCCGGTGGTATTGGGGGTCTTTGCCATCCGCCCCCAAATTTTGCCATCGGGAGAGTTCGGGGCTTCCTGTTCTATCCTCAAATGCCTATGTATTGCCGAAATTGCTTGAGGTTTGGCCACACCCAGGAGACCTGCGGCGCGGAGCGTGTGATTCGCTGCAATAGGTGTGGCCAAGAAGGTCACATAGCCTCAAGATGTAGCCATACGATAAGGTGCAACCTCTGCGGAGAGGAAAATCACGATTTTAATTCCTGTCCCCATAAAGCAAAAACTACGATGGGTGGGTCAAGGCTGGGCCCACCCAAAGAGGGGACAGGACAAAAGACGTCCTTTTTTAAGATGCCCAAACCCCAGATGGTAGGTACTGATGGGTCCAGGCCCAAGACCTCTGGTGCTCCATCGGGGGGCCCACCGGTGGTAGTGCTAGGGGGAGGCCATGGGGATTCCACGAAGCCCGGGCGGGTGATCGAGTTTACTGCCCGGGAAATTGAAAGACGTCGATCGACTTCCTACCTGGCTCAAGAGCCCGCCGAAACTTCTGAAGGGGGCTCACCTGTGGCGGGTGGCAGCCGACGGTCCTCGGTGGGGGCAAAAGTGGACCCAAAATTGCAGCATAAGCCAGGTACTGGCTTGGCCCAGGGTCGCCCTGCTCCGGACGAAGAGGCCCCGGTGAAAGCCCGCCGGAAGGGGAGCCAGGTGGCCAGGTCTGAGCCCGGTCCTGTTACTCCGCCTATACAGGACAGGGCCAAGAAGACAAGTGGCGCCAAACCAGGGTTTGCTGCCCCGCCAGCAGTGGACCCGGTGGGTAAAACTGGCCATCGTCGATCGATGGGGAAGTTGGAGCAACAGTCCTCAGCAACGCTTGCTGGGGAACAAGCGATGAAAACTTCCCAAGGTAGCGGCAAAGGTTCCGGAAAAGAGGCCTCACAGGCCCCTGTGCAGCAGTTCCAGTCGTCAAATGATGAAAGAAGACGCAGATCCATCAGCCGGGGGCCAGAGATTACATCGAGTGAGAGCAACACAGAGGATATGGACAGCAGTGTGACATTTAAAAGACAAAGAGAAGAAGAAGAGGAAGACATTCAAAGGAAAGCGGCGTGCCGTAGTTCGGACGAGAGCGAGCTCAGGGTCGGGGCATCATCGATCTCAAGCTCCGACCCTCAGAACATCAAGGAGCTGATGACCCCGCAGGCGGGGGATGACGGTACGCAGCTTATTATTGACTTTGATTCTCCAAGCACGGACTCTCCATAAACTATGCCTATCCCTGTAAAAATTGCCTCACTCAATGTGAGGTCCTTAAAGAGCCCTGATCGCAGGGCTGCTTTATTTTCTTATCTAGAGACATGTGACTTTGACCTTTGCCTGCTACAAGAATGTGGAATCCCTAGTAAAATGGACTATAAAGACTTAAAAGAAGACTGGAAGCTGGGCCCATCCATATGGTCCGGTGCAAATGACTGTCGTTCTGTGGGTGTTGGGCTGCTCTGCCGAGGCCAGTCCTTTTCTATTCATACAGTAACTGAGATTGTGCCTGGCAGAGCTCTTTTAATTCATCTATATTTTAATGGACTTTTAATTTGTGTTTTAAATGTGTATGCCCCTCCTGATAAACAGGAGCGGGCAGAACTATTTGAAATTTTACCACTGTTTTGTGTTGGGTCTTCCCCCCTGCTGGTGGGAGGTGATTTTAACTGCATACGTGATGGGGAACACCGGCAGGGTGGGGATATTAATCGTAAAGACCGCACTTCTTACCTGCTTAAAAATTTTATTGATGATTTTAATTTGAAAGATTGCTGGAAGGATCTCTTGCCGGAGGACCCAGGCGCCACATGGTCCAATGGAAGAGTGAGCTCCAGAATCGATTTTATTTTTTCCTCTAGAGCTTTTAAACCCCTGAAATGCACGCTCGAGCAGAATATCTTCTCTGATCATAAGCTCCTCTTGGTGGGCCTGGAGCTAGAGGGGGAGCAAAAAGCAAAAAGGGGCCTCTGGAGATTAAACACCACACTCCTAGAGGACCCTGAGATAAAAGAGGAGTTTGTGCGGACCTACCAATGCTGGCAATCACAAAGAAAACCCCACGAGCCTATGCTGCACTGGTGGGAGGGCACCAAATCTAAAATCAGATTTTTTTTTATCAAAGCAGGTAAGAAGAAGGCAAAAATGGAAAAACAGTGGTTTTATGTTCTTAACATGCGTTTAAATGTACTTTTTAAATTGAAAGAAGCTGGTATGGATGTAGAAAATGATATTTTAAACCTTAAAACTGAAATAAAACATGCCATAGAAAAGAAAGGGAAACAAATCATTTTTAACTCACATGTGCAGCACCTGGAGGAGGGCGAGAAATGTTCCCGTTTCTTTTTTAAAAAAGTGATGAATAGGAGGGATATCATCCAAAACCTTGAGGGTGAATCCACTCCAAAAGGCATGTTAGATGCAGTTTTTAACTTCTACCAGCTTCTTTTTAATAAGAAAGATCTTAATCCATCCTTTTTAGAACATGTTCTTAATTCCCTTGATTTTAAGCTAGATGTTTTAGACCAGGAGGTTTTATCCCGTGATCTTAACTTAGATGAACTTTTATTTGTTTTTAAAAGTTTTTCTAGTGGGAAGGCCCCTGGGGAAGATGGTTTACCCATCGAATTTTATTTAGCTTTTTGGGATATTTTAAAGGATGATATGGTTTTATTGTATAAAGAAACTTTTATTGTTAATGAACTTCCCCCTTCCTGGAGGAGGGGGATTGTATCATTACTTTTTAAAAAGGGTGAAAAGGATATGCTAAAAAATTGGCGCCCCATCACACTTTTAAATGTCGATTATAAAGTTTTAGCCAAGTTATTAGCTGTCCGTTTTAAACCTTTTATTCATAAATTAATTCACCCAAATCAGGTTTGTGGGGTACCTGGAAGGTCTATAGCTGAATCCCTAAATATTTTAAGAGATGTTTTATGGTATTTTAAGGATAGAAATCAAACTGTAGCAATTTTATCCTTAGACTTTGAAAAAGCCTTTGATAGGGTCTCCCATGAATACCTGTTTTTAGTTCTTAAAAAGATGGCAGTGCCTGAAACGATTTTAAGCCGAATCATGCTTTTATACCGATCCTGTTTTAGTCAAGTCTCTGTTAATGGCTTTTTAACCAGCGGTGTTCCTCTTTTATCAGGTGTCAAACAGGGCTGCCCCCTGTCCCCACTCCTTTTTATTTGCGCAATCGAACCACTGATGGCCCTCCTCAGAAAAGACCGGGTAGTAAGAGGCGTACCGATACCTGGTGGAGGAGGGACCCATCTAAAGGTGTTGGGGTACATGGATGATGTCACCATACTGTGCCCGGACTCTCCATCCATGAGGGGGGCATTGAGGAACACCAGCTATTTCTGCGAGGTCTCTGGTTTTAAGCTAAACACAGATAAATGTGACTGTTTTTATATTGGCTCCTGGGATTCATCCATCACCCCAGGAGTCACAATGCAACAGGATCAAATTAAAGTTTTAGGTATTGTTTTTAACCAGGTCAATGATGGGAGCCCTAACTGGGATTCAGCTATAGCTAAGATGGAGAAGAAGATTTTAATGTGGAATCTTAGAAACCTTACCATGGAGGGGAAGATTTTAATAATAAAGATGGTTTTACTCCCTATTATGCTATACATTGCCATGGTATTTCCTCCATCTATTTTATACATTAAAAAAGTAACTAGAATTGTTTTTTCTTTTTTATGGGGTTCAAAAATGGAGAAATTAAAGCGTGATTTTATGTACAAAAGTAAAGATAATGGCGGGAAAGATGTTCCTAACCTTTTTACTTTCTTTTACATAAAGTATTTCTGTTTCTGTTTTAAAATTATTAAATCCGATGGCATTTTTAGCTGCTTTTTAAGGTACGCTGCGGGCATGGTTTTTAAAAGATGGTTGCGCATCCCTCTGAACGCTCCGGTGCTTCTGTGTCCCCCAAAACATTATGTGGTGTTGGAAAAGACAGTCAGGCTCCTAGGTCTCCAAGATTTGGAGCCTGACATACTGGGGGACCAGAGAAAGGTATCAAAGGTCCTCAGGCGGAGTGAGGTTACCCTGGCAGTGTCCAATTTCACACAGGCAAGATCCAAAAAGGTATGGCGGAACGTGTACGGGAAGTTTCTGGCGAATGTACACAGGGATCTTGCCTGGGCAATCGTCCACCAGTGCCTCCCTACTCGTGAGTTCCAGCACAGGCGAGGACTGGTGGCGAGAGCCAAGTGCCCGAGAGATGGCTGCGGAGTGGACGAAACGGTGCTGCACATATTTTGGAACTGCCCTTTTGCACGGGAGCTTTGGAGGAAGGTAGGCCCACTTTTGAAGTGGGCCTGCGGCCTAAAAGATTTTAATCACGAATGTGTCTTTTACGGTCTTTTTAACTGCCCCAATTTTAAACAGCAGATGATCTGCTGGATGATTATTAATTGTTTTAAAAATGCCATCTGGAAAGTTAGGAACATCTTACTTTTTAAACATGATTTTATTGATGTTAAAAACTGTATAAAGCTGGCCCTGAGTGAGATGTACATCTATTACCTAAGAGACAAGAAACAGTTGGGGGCCAGCGAGGCAGCATCCATGTGGTGTCTGCCTCTATGGAACGAAATAACAGTATAATCAGTTTTTATGACATTTGTATAATGTTTTATCCTGCCATTTTTATTTTTTCTCCTTTTATTACTGGTTTTATTATTTGTATTTTAAAACTTTTGTGAACCTTTTATTATTTTGCATTTTAAATTTTGTATGGTTTCTTATTTATTCAATAAAATTTTGTTGAAACCTTATCTGTTCTTATCAGTTTAATATCTGATACGTCCCCTATCTGGGGACCATATATTAAATGGATTTTTGAGAACGGGGGCCGATTTCGAAGCTTGCTTCCGTCGCCCTATGCATTGACCCGATATGGCAGTATCTTCGGGTACAGTGCACCACCCCCTTACAGGGTTAAAAAGAAAGATTCCTACTTTCATTGCTACCTGCTTGCTGGCTAGCCAGCTAGCCAGCCCTGTGGGCCTTGCTGCTGCTGCTGCTGCTGCTGCTGCTGCAGCCAAAAAACAAAAGGTGGTGCTGCTGCTGCTTCTGCTTGTGTCTGGCCGCTGTTGGAGCGTCCAGGCACAGGACTTCTGCTGCTGCTGACTAAATGGCCTCCTTAATTGGATCATTTGAGTAGCCAGCACACCTGTGCAGGTAGGGCATGACATGATAGGCAGCTGCCTTGATAGCGGGTGGGTGCTGAATGTTCCTAATTGACAAAATAAGATTAATGCTTATGAAGAAATATAAAATCTCATCCCTTCCCCAATATCGCGCCACACCCCTACCCCTTAATTCCCTGGTTGAACTTGATGGACATATGTCTTTTTTCGACCGTACTAACTATGTAACTATGTAACATAACATGGGGGGGTCTCCTGGCTGTTCACACAGGTGTGTCATTGCTGTACATTGACCATGCATTGCTTCTGTGGTATTGCAAAGGCAAAGACAAATGCTTCCAGCCATCCATTGCACTAATGGATTGGTCATCAGCTGGCTGTCTATGTCCCGCATCAATATAGACCAAAGTACAGAGGGTTAGGCTATGCTATTGTGCACCTACCTGATGCATCAGAAGGTGCGAGGCCCTTGCTAAATTCTGTGCACAGACTTTGAGATCTATGCTTTAGACTGTATCTAAACCTGCTCCAACATGGACTGACATTCTGGCCTACTTTCAGCCGATGCGACTTGTCTGTCGCTGAACAGTCGCTTTTTATGTATTCAGCACCTATGTATAATGTTGTAAAAATGCTCTAGAAGCTAAAGTCGCAGAAATGTCACACATATTTGGCCTGCAACTTTCTGTGCGACAAATTCAGACAGGAAAAATCAGTATAAATCCTTAGAAAATTATCCCCCAGTGTCTCCATCTGCTGGCGGTATTGAATAAGCATTGCTGCACTGATGGGGTATGCATTAGACGAAAAAAAAGAAGAAAAAGAAGAATAATACGCCCAGAAAAGAGGCGAAAAGGAGAAAAACGTAAAAAAACGTGAAAAAAAAGTAAGAGGAAGAGAAGGGAAAAAAAGGTGGAAATGGGTTTAAAAGTGATTTCGGCGGAGAAATATATATATATATATATATATATATATATATATATATATATATACGCGCACACACACACATATATATAAACGTATTCTCCGTTGAGATATTGCAGCCGCTGCTGTGTCCAGGCCCAGGAGCCTTAGCACTGTGCTGTGATGTCACTCAATACCACTGACATCACTAGGTGTAAACAACATCTCTCCTTTGCTGTGTATGTGACTATGGAGCTGTTTGGTGATGTCGTCTATTATGGCCTTCATAGAAGCAACAGGAGATTGTTGCATCCATCTAGAACCCTCAGAACTACAGTGCTATGATGTCACTCACTTCCACAGGCCTTGCAGAGTGTAAACAACAACAACCCAGCTTTGTTGTGTATGTAACCATAGGGATTGTGATGTCACCTAGAACCTTCACAGCAGCGACAGCTTTATGAGGAGCATCAGCACTGCTCTGCCTGAGCAGAACCATCACCGCCATAGGTTGTCAAATAACCCGGATTTAACCCACACAGGTAAGTCCAATGGGGTGCAGGCATGTCCTCTATGCTTACAGCTTCCCGTGGGTGTTGGTTTGATACCGTTTGGGGACAGCCAAGGAGGCATCTGCAGGCAACAAAGGTAGGTGTGTGCTTGTGTGTGTGTTTCCTATGCAGATCCTAAGCCCAGTGTCACATGCAAGTAGGAGGAGTAAGAAGGGTTCCTGGCAAATCCGGGTTATGGATTGCATTTAAAAAGGCCCCGTGGGAGTGCAATGGGCCCCTGTCTTGCTGCTTAGCAATAATGGTATGGGTTTAGGTTCTGCTGTGTGTACTGGTGGTTGACTGCCCCCCAGCCCAGAGTGTGCATGGAAAATTGTCTGGCAGCCTCCCTGACAGCAAGCAGTGATAGTGCCCATGAAGGGGACCTTGTTGGGCCCGCCCCTTTCACGGTTATCGCTTCTCGGCCTTTTGGCTAAGATCAAGTGTAGTATCTGTTCTTATCAGTTTAATATCTGATACGTCCCCTATCTGGGGACCATATATTAAATGGATTTTTGAGAACGGGGGCCGATTTCGAAGCTTGCTTCCGTCGCCCTATGCATTGACCCGATATGGCAGTATCTTCGGGTACAGTGCACCACCCCCTTACAGGGTTAAAAAGAAAGATTCCTACTTTCATTGCTACCTGCTTGCTGGCTAGCCAGCTAGCCAGCCCTGTGGGCCTTGCTGCTGCTGCTGCTGCTGCTGCTGCAGCCAAAAAACAAAAGGTGGTGCTGCTGCTGCTTCTGCTGCTTCTGCTTGTGTCTGGCCGCTGTTGGAGCATCCAGGCACAGGACTTCTGCTGCTGCTGACTAAATGGCCTCCTTAATTGGATCATTTGAGTAGCCAGCACACCTGTGCAGGTAGGGCATGACATGATAGGCAGCTGCCTTGATAGCGGGTGGGTGCTGAATGTTCCTAATTGACAAAATAAGATTAATGCTTATGAAGAAATATAAAATCTCATCCCTTCCCCAATATCGCGCCACACCCCTACCCCTTAATTCCCTGGTTGAACTTGATGGACATATGTCTTTTTTCGACCGTACTAACTATGTAACTATGTAACATAACATGGGGGGGTCTCCTGGCTGTTCACACAGGTGTGTCATTGCTGTACATTGACCATGCATTGCTTCTGTGGTATTGCAAAGGCAAAGACAAATGCTTCCAGCCATCCATTGCACTAATGGATTGGTCATCAGCTGGCTGTCTATGTCCCGCATCAATATAGACCAAAGTACAGAGGGTTAGGCTATGCTATAGTGCACCTACCTGATGCATCAGAAGGTGCGAGGCCCTTGCTAAATTCTGTGCACAGACTTTGAGATCTATGCTTTAGACTGTATCTAAACCTGCTCCAACATGGACTGACATTCTGGCCTACTTTCAGCCGATGCGACTTGTCTGTCGCTGAACAGTCGCTTTTTATGTATTCAGCACCTATGTATAATGTTGTAAAAATGCTCTAGAAGCTAAAGTCGCAGAAATGTCACACATATTTGGCCTGCAACTTTCTGTGCGACAAATTCAGACAGGAAAAATCAGTATAAATCCTTAGAAAATTATCCCCCAGTGTCTCCATCTGCTGGCGGTATTGAATAAGCATTGCTGCACTGATGGGGTATGCATTAGACGAAAAAAAAGAAGAAAAAGAAGAATAATACGCCCAGAAAAGAGGCGAAAAGGAGAAAAACGTAAAAAAACGTGAAAAAAAAGTAAGAGGAAGAGAAGGGAAAAAAAGGTGGAAATGGGTTTAAAAGTGATTTCGGCGGAG
The DNA here is from genome assembly GCF_029499605.1 of Hyla sarda. Lineage (NCBI taxonomy): Eukaryota > Metazoa > Chordata > Amphibia > Anura > Hylidae > Hyla > Hyla sarda. The sequence continues at coordinate 213,061 of NW_026610448.1, read as the reverse complement.
AAATATATATATATATATATATATATATATATATATATATATATATATATATATACGCGCACACACACACATATATATAAACGTATTCTCCGTTGAGATATTGCAGCCGCTGCTGTGTCCAGGCCCAGGAGCCTTAGCACTGTGCTGTGATGTCACTCAATACCACTGACATCACTAGGTGTAAACAACATCTCTCCTTTGCTGTGTATGTGACTATGGAGCTGTTTGGTGATGTCGTCTATTATGGCCTTCATAGAAGCAACAGGAGATTGTTGCATCCATCTAGAACCCTCAGAACTACAGTGCTATGATGTCACTCACTTCCACAGGCCTTGCAGAGTGTAAACAACAACAACCCAGCTTTGTTGTGTATGTAACCATAGGGATTGTGATGTCACCTAGAACCTTCACAGCAGCGACAGCTTTATGAGGAGCATCAGCACTGCTCTGCCTGAGCAGAACCATCACCGCCATAGGTTGTCAAATAACCCGGATTTAACCCACACAGGTAAGTCCAATGGGGTGCAGGCATGTCCTCTATGCTTACAGCTTCCCGTGGGTGTTGGTTTGATACCGTTTGGGGACAGCCAAGGAGGCATCTGCAGGCAACAAAGGTAGGTGTGTGCTTGTGTGTGTGTTTCCTATGCAGATCCTAAGCCCAGTGTCACATGCAAGTAGGAGGAGTAAGAAGGGTTCCTGGCAAATCCGGGTTATGGATTGCATTTAAAAAGGCCCCGTGGGAGTGCAATGGGCCCCTGTCTTGCGCTTAGCAATAATGGTATGGGTTTAGGTTCTGCTGTGTGTACTGGTGGTTGACTGCCCCCCAGCCCAGAGTGTGCATGGAAAATTGTCTGGCAGCCTCCCTGACAGCAAGCAGTGATAGTGCCCATGAAGGGGACCTTGTTGGGCCCGCCCCTTTCACGGTTATCGCTTCTCGGCCTTTTGGCTAAGATCAAGTGTAGTATCTGTTCTTATCAGTTTAATATCTGATACGTCCCCTATCTGGGGACCATATATTAAATGGATTTTTGAGAACGGGGGCCGATTTCGAAGCTTGCTTCCGTCGCCCTATGCATTGACCCGATATGGCAGTATCTTCGGGTACAGTGCACCACCCCCTTACAGGGTTAAAAAGAAAGATTCCTACTTTCATTGCTACCTGCTTGCTGGCTAGCCAGCTAGCCAGCCCTGTGGGCCTTGCTGCTGCTGCTGCTGCTGCTGCTGCAGCCAAAAAACAAAAGGTGGTGCTGCTGCTGCTTGCTGCTGCTTCTGCTTGTGTCTGGCCGCTGTTGGAGCGTCCAGGCACAGGACTTCTGCTGCTGCTGACTAAATGGCCTCCTTAATTGGATCATTTGAGTAGCCAGCACACCTGTGCAGGTAGGGCATGACATGATAGGCAGCTGCCTTGATAGCGGGTGGGTGCTGAATGTTCCTAATTGACAAAATAAGATTAATGCTTATGAAGAAATATAAAATCTCATCCCTTCCCCAATATCGCGCCACACCCCTACCCCTTAATTCCCTGGTTGAACTTGATGGACATATGTCTTTTTTCGACCGTACTAACTATGTAACTATGTAACATAACATGGGGGGGTCTCCTGGCTGTTCACACAGGTGTGTCATTGCTGTACATTGACCATGCATTGCTTCTGTGGTATTGCAAAGGCAAAGACAAATGCTTCCAGCCATCCATTGCACTAATGGATTGGTCATCAGCTGGCTGTCTATGTCCCGCATCAATATAGACCAAAGTACAGAGGGTTAGGCTATGCTATAGTGCACCTACCTGATGCATCAGAAGGTGCGAGGCCCTTGCTAAATTCTGTGCACAGACTTTGAGATCTATGCTTTAGACTGTATCTAAACCTGCTCCAACATGGACTGACATTCTGGCCTACTTTCAGCCGATGCGACTTGTCTGTCGCTGAACAGTCGCTTTTTATGTATTCAGCACCTATGTATAATGTTGTAAAAATGCTCTAGAAGCTAAAGTCGCAGAAATGTCACACATATTTGGCCTGCAACTTTCTGTGCGACAAATTCAGACAGGAAAAATCAGTATAAATCCTTAGAAAATTATCCCCCAGTGTCTCCATCTGCTGGCGGTATTGAATAAGCATTGCTGCACTGATGGGGTATGCATTAGACGAAAAAAAAGAAGAAAAAGAAGAATAATACGCCCAGAAAAGAGGCGAAAAGGAGAAAAACGTAAAAAAACGTGAAAAAAAAGTAAGAGGAAGAGAAGGGAAAAAAAGGTGGAAATGGGTTTAAAAGTGATTTCGGCGGAGAAATATATATATATATATATATATATATATATATATATATATATATATACGCGCACACACACACATATATATAAACGTATTCTCCGTTGAGATATTGCAGCCGCTGCTGTGTCCAGGCCCAGGAGCCTTAGCACTGTGCTGTGATGTCACTCAATACCACTGACATCACTAGGTGTAAACAACATCTCTCCTTTGCTGTGTATGTGACTATGGAGCTGTTTGGTGATGTCGTCTATTATGGCCTTCATAGAAGCAACAGGAGATTGTTGCATCCATCTAGAACCCTCAGAACTACAGTGCTATGATGTCACTCACTTCCACAGGCCTTGCAGAGTGTAAACAACAACAACCCAGCTTTGTTGTGTATGTAACCATAGGGATTGTGATGTCACCTAGAACCTTCACAGCAGCGACAGCTTTATGAGGAGCATCAGCACTGCTCTGCCTGAGCAGAACCATCACCGCCATAGGTTGTCAAATAACCCGGATTTAACCCACACAGGTAAGTCCAATGGGGTGCAGGCATGTCCTCTATGCTTACAGCTTCCCGTGGGTGTTGGTTTGATACCGTTTGGGGACAGCCAAGGAGGCATCTGCAGGCAACAAAGGTAGGTGTGTGCTTGTGTGTGTGTTTCCTATGCAGATCCTAAGCCCAGTGTCACATGCAAGTAGGAGGAGTAAGAAGGGTTCCTGGCAAATCCGGGTTATGGATTGCATTTAAAAAGGCCCCGTGGGAGTGCAATGGGCCCCTGTCTTGCTGCTTAGCAATAATGGTATGGGTTTAGGTTCTGCTGTGTGTACTGGTGGTTGACTGCCCCCCAGCCCAGAGTGTGCATGGAAAATTGTCTGGCAGCCTCCCTGACAGCAAGCAGTGATAGTGCCCATGAAGGGGACCTTGTTGGGCCCGCCCCTTTCACGGTTATCGCTTCTCGGCCTTTTGGCTAAGATCAAGTGTAGTATCTGTTCTTATCAGTTTAATATCTGATACGTCCCCTATCTGGGGACCATATATTAAATGGATTTTTGAGAACGGGGGCCGATTTCGAAGCTTGCTTCCGTCGCCCTATGCATTGACCCGATATGGCAGTATCTTCGGGTACAGTGCACCACCCCCTTACAGGGTTAAAAAGAAAGATTCCTACTTTCATTGCTACCTGCTTGCTGGCTAGCCAGCTAGCCAGCCCTGTGGGCCTTGCTGCTGCTGCTGCTGCTGCTGCTGCAGCCAAAAAACAAAAGGTGGTGCTGCTGCTGCTTCTGCTGCTTCTGCTTGTGTCTGGCCGCTGTTGGAGCGTCCAGGCACAGGACTTCTGCTGCTGCTGACTAAATGGCCTCCTTAATTGGATCATTTGAGTAGCCAGCACACCTGTGCAGGTAGGGCATGACATGATAGGCAGCTGCCTTGATAGCGGGTGGGTGCTGAATGTTCCTAATTGACAAAATAAGATTAATGCTTATGAAGAAATATAAAATCTCATCCCTTCCCCAATATCGCGCCACACCCCTACCCCTTAATTCCCTGGTTGAACTTGATGGACATATGTCTTTTTTCGACCGTACTAACTATGTAACTATGTAACATAACATGGGGGGGTCTCCTGGCTGTTCACACAGGTGTGTCATTGCTGTACATTGACCATGCATTGCTTCTGTGGTATTGCAAAGGCAAAGACAAATGCTTCCAGCCATCCATTGCACTAATGGATTGGTCATCAGCTGGCTGTCTATGTCCCGCATCAATATAGACCAAAGTACAGAGGGTTAGGCTATGCTATAGTGCACCTACCTGATGCATCAGAAGGTGCGAGGCCCTTGCTAAATTCTGTGCACAGACTTTGAGATCTATGCTTTAGACTGTATCTAAACCTGCTCCAACATGGACTGACATTCTGGCCTACTTTCAGCCGATGCGACTTGTCTGTCGCTGAACAGTCGCTTTTTATGTATTCAGCACCTATGTATAATGTTGTAAAAATGCTCTAGAAGCTAAAGTCGCAGAAATGTCACACATATTTGGCCTGCAACTTTCTGTGCGACAAATTCAGACAGGAAAAATCAGTATAAATCCTTAGAAAATTATCCCCCAGTGTCTCCATCTGCTGGCGGTATTGAATAAGCATTGCTGCACTGATGGGGTATGCATTAGACGAAAAAAAAGAAGAAAAAGAAGAATAATACGCCCAGAAAAGAGGCGAAAAGGAGAAAAACGTAAAAAAACGTGAAAAAAAAGTAAGAGGAAGAGAAGGGAAAAAAAGGTGGAAATGGGTTTAAAAGTGATTTCGGCGGAGAAATATATATATATATATATATATATATATATATATATATATATATACGCGCACACACACACATATATATAAACGTATTCTCCGTTGAGATATTGCAGCCGCTGCTGTGTCCAGGCCCAGGAGCCTTAGCACTGTGCTGTGATGTCACTCAATACCACTGACATCACTAGGTGTAAACAACATCTCTCCTTTGCTGTGTATGTGACTATGGAGCTGTTTGGTGATGTCGTCTATTATGGCCTTCATAGAAGCAACAGGAGATTGTTGCATCCATCTAGAACCCTCAGAACTACAGTGCTATGATGTCACTCACTTCCACAGGCCTTGCAGAGTGTAAACAACAACAACCCAGCTTTGTTGTGTATGTAACCATAGGGATTGTGATGTCACCTAGAACCTTCACAGCAGCGACAGCTTTATGAGGAGCATCAGCACTGCTCTGCCTGAGCAGAACCATCACCGCCATAGGTTGTCAAATAACCCGGATTTAACCCACACAGGTAAGTCCAATGGGGTGCAGGCATGTCCTCTATGCTTACAGCTTCCCGTGGGTGTTGGTTTGATACCGTTTGGGGACAGCCAAGGAGGCATCTGCAGGCAACAAAGGTAGGTGTGTGCTTGTGTGTGTGTTTCCTATGCAGATCCTAAGCCCAGTGTCACATGCAAGTAGGAGGAGTAAGAAGGGTTCCTGGCAAATCCGGGTTATGGATTGCATTTAAAAAGGCCCCGTGGGAGTGCAATGGGCCCCTGTCTTGCTGCTTAGCAATAATGGTATGGGTTTAGGTTCTGCTGTGTGTACTGGTGGTTGACTGCCCCCCAGCCCAGAGTGTGCATGGAAAATTGTCTGGCAGCCTCCCTGACAGCAAGCAGTGATAGTGCCCATGAAGGGGACCTTGTTGGGCCCGCCCCTTTCACGGTTATCGCTTCTCGGCCTTTTGGCTAAGATCAAGTGTAGTATCTGTTCTTATCAGTTTAATATCTGATACGTCCCCTATCTGGGGACCATATATTAAATGGATTTTTGAGAACGGGGGCCGATTTCGAAGCTTGCTTCCGTCGCCCTATGCATTGACCCGATATGGCAGTATCTTCGGGTACAGTGCACCACCCCCTTACAGGGTTAAAAAGAAAGATTCCTACTTTCATTGCTACCTGCTTGCTGGCTAGCCAGCTAGCCAGCCCTGTGGGCCTTGCTGCTGCTGCTGCTGCTGCTGCTGCAGCCAAAAAACAAAAGGTGGTGCTGCTGCTGCTGCTCTGCTGCTTCTGCTTGTGTCTGGCCGCTGTTGGAGCGTCCAGGCACAGGACTTCTGCTGCTGCTGACTAAATGGCCTCCTTAATTGGATCATTTGAGTAGCCAGCACACCTGTGCAGGTAGGGCATGACATGATAGGCAGCTGCCTTGATAGCGGGTGGGTGCTGAATGTTCCTAATTGACAAAATAAGATTAATGCTTATGAAGAAATATAAAATCTCATCCCTTCCCCAATATCGCGCCACACCCCTACCCCTTAATTCCCTGGTTGAACTTGATGGACATATGTCTTTTTTCGACCGTACTAACTATGTAACTATGTAACATAACATGGGGGGGTCTCCTGGCTGTTCACACAGGTGTGTCATTGCTGTACATTGACCATGCATTGCTTCTGTGGTATTGCAAAGGCAAAGACAAATGCTTCCAGCCATCCATTGCACTAATGGATTGGTCATCAGCTGGCTGTCTATGTCCCGCATCAATATAGACCAAAGTACAGAGGGTTAGGCTATGCTATAGTGCACCTACCTGATGCATCAGAAGGTGCGAGGCCCTTGCTAAATTCTGTGCACAGACTTTGAGATCTATGCTTTAGACTGTATCTAAACCTGCTCCAACATGGACTGACATTCTGGCCTACTTTCAGCCGATGCGACTTGTCTGTCGCTGAACAGTCGCTTTTTATGTATTCAGCACCTATGTATAATGTTGTAAAAATGCTCTAGAAGCTAAAGTCGCAGAAATGTCACACATATTTGGCCTGCAAACTTTCTGTGCGACAAATTCAGACAGGAAAAATCAGTATAAATCCTTAGAAAATTATCCCCCAGTGTCTCCATCTGCTGGCGGTATTGAATAAGCATTGCTGCACTGATGGGGTATGCATTAGACGAAAAAAAAGAAGAAAAAGAAGAATAATACGCCCAGAAAAGAGGCGAAAAGGAGAAAAACGTAAAAAAACGTGAAAAAAAAGTAAGAGGAAGAGAAGGGAAAAAAAGGTGGAAATGGGTTTAAAAGTGATTTCGGCGGAGAAATATATATATATATATATATATATATATATATATATATATATATACGCGCACACACACACATATATATAAACGTATTCTCCGTTGAGATATTGCAGCCGCTGCTGTGTCCAGGCCCAGGAGCCTTAGCACTGTGCTGTGATGTCACTCAATACCACTGACATCACTAGGTGTAAACAACATCTCTCCTTTGCTGTGTATGTGACTATGGAGCTGTTTGGTGATGTCGTCTATTATGGCCTTCATAGAAGCAACAGGAGATTGTTGCATCCATCTAGAACCCTCAGAACTACAGTGCTATGATGTCACTCACTTCCACAGGCCTTGCAGAGTGTAAACAACAACAACCCAGCTTTGTTGTGTATGTAACCATAGGGATTGTGATGTCACCTAGAACCTTCACAGCAGCGACAGCTTTATGAGGAGCATCAGCACTGCTCTGCCTGAGCAGAACCATCACCGCCATAGGTTGTCAAATAACCCGGATTTAACCCACACAGGTAAGTCCAATGGGGTGCAGGCATGTCCTCTATGCTTACAGCTTCCCGTGGGTGTTGGTTTGATACCGTTTGGGGACAGCCAAGGAGGCATCTGCAGGCAACAAAGGTAGGTGTGTGCTTGTGTGTGTGTTTCCTATGCAGATCCTAAGCCCAGTGTCACATGCAAGTAGGAGGAGTAAGAAGGGTTCCTGGCAAATCCGGGTTATGGATTGCATTTAAAAAGGCCCCGTGGGAGTGCAATGGGCCCCTGTCTTGCTGCTTAGCAATAATGGTATGGGTTTAGGTTCTGCTGTGTGTACTGGTGGTTGACTGCCCCCCAGCCCAGAGTGTGCATGGAAAATTGTCTGGCAGCCTCCCTGACAGCAAGCAGTGATAGTGCCCATGAAGGGGACCTTGTTGGGCCCGCCCCTTTCACGGTTATCGCTTCTCGGCCTTTTGGCTAAGATCAAGTGTAGTATCTGTTCTTATCAGTTTAATATCTGATACGTCCCCTATCTGGGGACCATATATTAAATGGATTTTTGAGAACGGGGGCCGATTTCGAAGCTTGCTTCCGTCGCCCTATGCATTGACCCGATATGGCAGTATCTTCGGGTACAGTGCACCACCCCCTTACAGGGTTAAAAAGAAAGATTCCTACTTTCATTGCTACCTGCTTGCTGGCTAGCCAGCTAGCCAGCCCTGTGGGCCTTGCTGCTGCTGCTGCTGCTGCTGCAGCCAAAAAACAAAAGGTGGTGCTGCTGCTGCTGCTTCTGCTGCTTCTGCTTGTGTCTGGCCGCTGTTGGAGCGTCCAGGCACAGGACTTCTGCTGCTGCTGACTAAATGGCCTCCTTAATTGGATCATTTGAGTAGCCAGCACACCTGTGCAGGTAGGGCATGACATGATAGGCAGCTGCCTTGATAGCGGGTGGGTGCTGAATGTTCCTAATTGACAAAATAAGATTAATGCTTATGAAGAAATATAAAATCTCATCCCTTCCCCAATATCGCGCCACACCCCTACCCCTTAATTCCCTGGTTGAACTTGATGGACATATGTCTTTTTTCGACCGTACTAACTATGTAACTATGTAACATAACATGGGGGGGTCTCCTGGCTGTTCACACAGGTGTGTCATTGCTGTACATTGACCATGCATTGCTTCTGTGGTATTGCAAAGGCAAAGACAAATGCTTCCAGCCATCCATTGCACTAATGGATTGGTCATCAGCTGGCTGTCTATGTCCCGCATCAATATAGACCAAAGTACAGAGGGTTAGGCTATGCTATAGTGCACCTACCTGATGCATCAGAAGGTGCGAGGCCCTTGCTAAATTCTGTGCACAGACTTTGAGATCTATGCTTTAGACTGTATCTAAACCTGCTCCAACATGGACTGACATTCTGGCCTACTTTCAGCCGATGCGACTTGTCTGTCGCTGAACAGTCGCTTTTTATGTATTCAGCACCTATGTATAATGTTGTAAAAATGCTCTAGAAGCTAAAGTCGCAGAAATGTCACACATATTTGGCCTGCAACTTTCTGTGCGACAAATTCAGACAGGAAAAATCAGTATAAATCCTTAGAAAATTATCCCCCAGTGTCTCCATCTGCTGGCGGTATTGAATAAGCATTGCTGCACTGATGGGGTATGCATTAGACGAAAAAAAAGAAGAAAAAGAAGAATAATACGCCCAGAAAAGAGGCGAAAAGGAGAAAAACGTAAAAAAACGTGAAAAAAAAGTAAGAGGAAGAGAAGGGAAAAAAAGGTGGAAATGGGTTTAAAAGTGATTTCGGCGGAGAATATATATATATATATATATATATATATATATATATATATATATACGCGCACACACACACATATATATAAACGTATTCTCCGTTGAGATATTGCAGCCGCTGCTGTGTCCAGGCCCAGGAGCCTTAGCACTGTGCTGTGATGTCACTCAATACCACTGACATCACTAGGTGTAAACAACATCTCTCCTTTGCTGTGTATGTGACTATGGAGCTGTTTGGTGATGTCGTCTATTATGGCCTTCATAGAAGCAACAGGAGATTGTTGCATCCATCTAGAACCCTCAGAACTACAGTGCTATGATGTCACTCACTTCCACAGGCCTTGCAGAGTGTAAACAACAACAACCCAGCTTTGTTGTGTATGTAACCATAGGGATTGTGATGTCACCTAGAACCTTCACAGCAGCGACAGCTTTATGAGGAGCATCAGCACTGCTCTGCCTGAGCAGAACCATCACCGCCATAGGTTGTCAAATAACCCGGATTTAACCCACACAGGTAAGTCCAATGGGGTGCAGGCATGTCCTCTATGCTTACAGCTTCCCGTGGGTGTTGGTTTGATACCGTTTGGGGACAGCCAAGGAGGCATCTGCAGGCAACAAAGGTAGGTGTGTGCTTGTGTGTGTGTTTCCTATGCAGATCCTAAGCCCAGTGTCACATGCAAGTAGGAGGAGTAAGAAGGGTTCCTGGCAAATCCGGGTTATGGATTGCATTTAAAAAGGCCCCGTGGGAGTGCAATGGGCCCCTGTCTTGCTGCTTAGCAATAATGGTATGGGTTTAGGTTCTGCTGTGTGTACTGGTGGTTGACTGCCCCCCAGCCCAGAGTGTGCATGGAAAATTGTCTGGCAGCCTCCCTGACAGCAAGCAGTGATAGTGCCCATGAAGGGGACCTTGTTGGGCCCGCCCCTTTCACGGTTATCGCTTCTCGGCCTTTTGGCTAAGATCAAGTGTAGTATCTGTTCTTATCAGTTTAATATCTGATACGTCCCCTATCTGGGGACCATATATTAAATGGATTTTTGAGAACGGGGGCCGATTTCGAAGCTTGCTTCCGTCGCCCTATGCATTGACCCGATATGGCAGTATCTTCGGGTACAGTGCACCACCCCCTTACAGGGTTAAAAAGAAAGATTCCTACTTTCATTGCTACCTGCTTGCTGGCTAGCCAGCTAGCCAGCCCTGTGGGCCTTGCTGCTGCTGCTGCTGCTGCTGCAGCCAAAAAACAAAAGGTGGTGCTGCTGCTGCTGCTTCTGCTGCTTCTGCTTGTGTCTGGCCGCTGTTGGAGCGTCCAGGCACAGGACTTCTGCTGCTGCTGACTAAATGGCCTCCTTAATTGGATCATTTGAGTAGCCAGCACACCTGTGCAGGTAGGGCATGACATGATAGGCAGCTGCCTTGATAGCGGGTGGGTGCTGAATGTTCCTAATTGACAAAATAAGATTAATGCTTATGAAGAAATATAAAATCTCATCCCTTCCCCAATATCGCGCCACACCCCTACCCCTTAATTCCCTGGTTGAACTTGATGGACATATGTCTTTTTTCGACCGTACTAACTATGTAACTATGTAACATAACATGGGGGGGTCTCCTGGCTGTTCACACAGGTGTGTCATTGCTGTACATTGACCATGCATTGCTTCTGTGGTATTGCAAAGGCAAAGACAAATGCTTCCAGCCATCCATTGCACTAATGGATTGGTCATCAGCTGGCTGTCTATGTCCCGCATCAATATAGACCAAAGTACAGAGGGTTAGGCTATGCTATAGTGCACCTACCTGATGCATCAGAAGGTGCGAGGCCCTTGCTAAATTCTGTGCACAGACTTTGAGATCTATGCTTTAGACTGTATCTAAACCTGCTCCAACATGGACTGACATTCTGGCCTACTTTCAGCCGATGCGACTTGTCTGTCGCTGAACAGTCGCTTTTTATGTATTCAGCACCTATGTATAATGTTGTAAAAATGCTCTAGAAGCTAAAGTCGCAGAAATGTCACACATATTTGGCCTGCAACTTTCTGTGCGACAAATTCAGACAGGAAAAATCAGTATAAATCCTTAGAAAATTATCCCCCAGTGTCTCCATCTGCTGGCGGTATTGAATAAGCATTGCTGCACTGATGGGGTATGCATTAGACGAAAAAAAAGAAGAAAAAGAAGAATAATACGCCCAGAAAAGAGGCGAAAAGGAGAAAAACGTAAAAAAACGTGAAAAAAAAGTAAGAGGAAGAGAAGGGAAAAAAAGGTGGAAATGGGTTTAAAAGTGATTTCGGCGGAGAAATATATATATATATATATATATATATATATATATATATATATATACGCGCACACACACACATATATATAAACGTATTCTCGTTGAGATATTGCAGCCGCTGCTGTGTCCAGGCCCAGGAGCCTTAGCACTGTGCTGTGATGTCACTCAATACCACTGACATCACTAGGTGTAAACAACATCTCTCCTTTGCTGTGTATGTGACTATGGAGCTGTTTGGTGATGTCGTCTATTATGGCCTTCATAGAAGCAACAGGAGATTGTTGCATCCATCTAGAACCCTCAGAACTACAGTGCTATGATGTCACTCACTTCCACAGGCCTTGCAGAGTGTAAACAACAACAACCCAGCTTTGTTGTGTATGTAACCATAGGGATTGTGATGTCACCTAGAACCTTCACAGCAGCGACAGCTTTATGAGGAGCATCAGCACTGCTCTGCCTGAGCAGAACCATCACCGCCATAGGTTGTCAAATAACCCGGATTTAACCCACACAGGTAAGTCCAATGGGGTGCAGGCATGTCCTCTATGCTTACAGCTTCCCGTGGGTGTTGGTTTGATACCGTTTGGGGACAGCCAAGGAGGCATCTGCAGGCAACAAAGGTAGGTGTGTGCTTGTGTGTGTGTTTCCTATGCAGATCCTAAGCCCAGTGTCACATGCAAGTAGGAGGAGTAAGAAGGGTTCCTGGCAAATCCGGGTTATGGATTGCATTTAAAAAGGCCCCGTGGGAGTGCAATGGGCCCCTGTCTTGCTGCTTAGCAATAATGGTATGGGTTTAGGTTCTGCTGTGTGTACTGGTGGTTGACTGCCCCCCAGCCCAGAGTGTGCATGGAAAATTGTCTGGCAGCCTCCCTGACAGCAAGCAGTGATAGTGCCCATGAAGGGGACCTTGTTGGGCCCGCCCCTTTCACGGTTATCGCTTCTCGGCCTTTTGGCTAAGATCAAGTGTAGTATCTGTTCTTATCAGTTTAATATCTGATACGTCCCCTATCTGGGGACCATATATTAAATGGATTTTTGAGAACGGGGGCCGATTTCGAAGCTTGCTTCCGTCGCCCTATGCATTGACCCGATATGGCAGTATCTTCGGGTACAGTGCACCACCCCCTTACAGGGTTAAAAAGAAAGATTCCTACTTTCATTGCTACCTGCTTGCTGGCTAGCCAGCTAGCCAGCCCTGTGGGCCTTGCTGCTGCTGCTGCTGCTGCTGCAGCCAAAAAACAAAAGGTGGTGCTGCTGCTGCTGCTTCTGCTGCTTCTGCTTGTGTCTGGCCGCTGTTGGAGCGTCCAGGCACAGGACTTCTGCTGCTGCTGACTAAATGGCCTCCTTAATTGGATCATTTGAGTAGCCAGCACACCTGTGCAGGTAGGGCATGACATGATAGGCAGCTGCCTTGATAGCGGGTGGGTGCTGAATGTTCCTAATTGACAAAATAAGATTAATGCTTATGAAGAAATATAAAATCTCATCCCTTCCCCAATATCGCGCCACACCCCTACCCCTTAATTCCCTGGTTGAACTTGATGGACATATGTCTTTTTTCGACCGTACTAACTATGTAACTATGTAACATAACATGGGGGGGTCTCCTGGCTGTTCACACAGGTGTGTCATTGCTGTACATTGACCATGCATTGCTTCTGTGGTATTGCAAAGGCAAAGACAAATGCTTCCAGCCATCCATTGCACTAATGGATTGGTCATCAGCTGGCTGTCTATGTCCCGCATCAATATAGACCAAAGTACAGAGGGTTAGGCTATGCTATAGTGCACCTACCTGATGCATCAGAAGGTGCGAGGCCCTTGCTAAATTCTGTGCACAGACTTTGAGATCTATGCTTTAGACTGTATCTAAACCTGCTCCAACATGGACTGACATTCTGGCCTACTTTCAGCCGATGCGACTTGTCTGTCGCTGAACAGTCGCTTTTTATGTATTCAGCACCTATGTATAATGTTGTAAAAATGCTCTAGAAGCTAAAGTCGCAGAAATGTCACACATATTTGGCCTGCAACTTTCTGTGCGACAAATTCAGACAGGAAAAATCAGTATAAATCCTTAGAAAATTATCCCCCAGTGTCTCCATCTGCTGGCGGTATTGAATAAGCATTGCTGCACTGATGGGGTATGCATTAGACGAAAAAAAAGAAGAAAAAGAAGAATAATACGCCCAGAAAAGAGGCGAAAAGGAGAAAAACGTAAAAAAACGTGAAAAAAAAGTAAGAGGAAGAGAAGGGAAAAAAAGGTGGAAATGGGTTTAAAAGTGATTTCGGCGGAGAAATATATATATATATATATATATATATATATATATATATATATATATACGCGCACACACACACATATATATAAACGTATTCTCCGTTGAGATATTGCAGCCGCTGCTGTGTCCAGGCCCAGGAGCCTTAGCACTGTGCTGTGATGTCACTCAATACCACTGACATCACTAGGTGTAAACAACATCTCTCCTTTGCTGTGTATGTGACTATGGAGCTGTTTGGTGATGTCGTCTATTATGGCCTTCATAGAAGCAACAGGAGATTGTTGCATCCATCTAGAACCCTCAGAACTACAGTGCTATGATGTCACTCACTTCCACAGGCCTTGCAGAGTGTAAACAACAACAACCCAGCTTTGTTGTGTATGTAACCATAGGGATTGTGATGTCACCTAGAACCTTCACAGCAGCGACAGCTTTATGAGGAGCATCAGCACTGCTCTGCCTGAGCAGAACCATCACCGCCATAGGTTGTCAAATAACCCGGATTTAACCCACACAGGTAAGTCCAATGGGGTGCAGGCATGTCCTCTATGCTTACAGCTTCCCGTGGGTGTTGGTTTGATACCGTTTGGGGACAGCCAAGGAGGCATCTGCAGGCAACAAAGGTAGGTGTGTGCTTGTGTGTGTGTTTCCTATGCAGATCCTAAGCCCAGTGTCACATGCAAGTAGGAGGAGTAAGAAGGGTTCCTGGCAAATCCGGGTTATGGATTGCATTTAAAAAGGCCCCGTGGGAGTGCAATGGGCCCCTGTCTTGCTGCTTAGCAATAATGGTATGGGTTTAGGTTCTGCTGTGTGTACTGGTGGTTGACTGCCCCCCAGCCCAGAGTGTGCATGGAAAATTGTCTGGCAGCCTCCCTGACAGCAAGCAGTGATAGTGCCCATGAAGGGGACCTTGTTGGGCCCGCCCCTTTCACGGTTATCGCTTCTCGGCCTTTTGGCTAAGATCAAGTGTAGTATCTGTTCTTATCAGTTTAATATCTGATACGTCCCCTATCTGGGGACCATATATTAAATGGATTTTTGAGAACGGGGGCCGATTTCGAAGCTTGCTTCCGTCGCCCTATGCATTGACCCGATATGGCAGTATCTTCGGGTACAGTGCACCACCCCCTTACAGGGTTAAAAAGAAAGATTCCTACTTTCATTGCTACCTGCTTGCTGGCTAGCCAGCTAGCCAGCCCTGTGGGCCTTGCTGCTGCTGCTGCTGCTGCAGCCAAAAAACAAAAGGTGGTGCTGCTGCTGCTGCTTCTGCTGCTTCTGCTTGTGTCTGGCCGCTGTTGGAGCGTCCAGGCACAGGACTTCTGCTGCTGCTGACTAAATGGCCTCCTTAATTGGATCATTTGAGTAGCCAGCACACCTGTGCAGGTAGGGCATGACATGATAGGCAGCTGCCTTGATAGCGGGTGGGTGCTGAATGTTCCTAATTGACAAAATAAGATTAATGCTTATGAAGAAATATAAAATCTCATCCCTTCCCCAATATCGCGCCACACCCCTACCCCTTAATTCCCTGGTTGAACTTGATGGACATATGTCTTTTTTCGACCGTACTAACTATGTAACTATGTAACATAACATGGGGGGGTCTCCTGGCTGTTCACACAGGTGTGTCATTGCTGTACATTGACCATGCATTGCTTCTGTGGTATTGCAAAGGCAAAGACAAATGCTTCCAGCCATCCATTGCACTAATGGATTGGTCATCAGCTGGCTGTCTATGTCCCGCATCAATATAGACCAAAGTACAGAGGGTTAGGCTATGCTATAGTGCACCTACCTGATGCATCAGAAGGTGCGAGGCCCTTGCTAAATTCTGTGCACAGACTTTGAGATCTATGCTTTAGACTGTATCTAAACCTGCTCCAACATGGACTGACATTCTGGCCTACTTTCAGCCGATGCGACTTGTCTGTCGCTGAACAGTCGCTTTTTATGTATTCAGCACCTATGTATAATGTTGTAAAAATGCTCTAGAAGCTAAAGTCGCAGAAATGTCACACATATTTGGCCTGCAACTTTCTGTGCGACAAATTCAGACAGGAAAAATCAGTATAAATCCTTAGAAAATTATCCCCCAGTGTCTCCATCTGCTGGCGGTATTGAATAAGCATTGCTGCACTGATGGGGTATGCATTAGACGAAAAAAAAGAAGAAAAAGAAGAATAATACGCCCAGAAAAGAGGCGAAAAGGAGAAAAACGTAAAAAAACGTGAAAAAAAAGTAAGAGGAAGAGAAGGGAAAAAAAGGTGGAAATGGGTTTAAAAGTGATTTCGGCGGAGAAATATATATATATATATATATATATATATATATATATATATATATACGCGCACACACACACATATATATAAACGTATTCTCCGTTGAGATATTGCAGCCGCTGCTGTGTCCAGGCCCAGGAGCCTTAGCACTGTGCTGTGATGTCACTCAATACCACTGACATCACTAGGTGTAAACAACATCTCTCCTTTGCTGTGTATGTGACTATGGAGCTGTTTGGTGATGTCGTCTATTATGGCCTTCATAGAAGCAACAGGAGATTGTTGCATCCATCTAGAACCCTCAGAACTACAGTGCTATGATGTCACTCACTTCCACAGGCCTTGCAGAGTGTAAACAACAACAACCCAGCTTTGTTGTGTATGTAACCATAGGGATTGTGATGTCACCTAGAACCTTCACAGCAGCGACAGCTTTATGAGGAGCATCAGCACTGCTCTGCCTGAGCAGAACCATCACCGCCATAGGTTGTCAAATAACCCGGATTTAACCCACACAGGTAAGTCCAATGGGGTGCAGGCATGTCCTCTATGCTTACAGCTTCCCGTGGGTGTTGGTTTGATACCGTTTGGGGACAGCCAAGGAGGCATCTGCAGGCAACAAAGGTAGGTGTGTGCTTGTGTGTGTGTTTCCTATGCAGATCCTAAGCCCAGTGTCACATGCAAGTAGGAGGAGTAAGAAGGGTTCCTGGCAAATCCGGGTTATGGATTGCATTTAAAAAGGCCCCGTGGGAGTGCAATGGGCCCCTGTCTTGCTGCTTAGCAATAATGGTATGGGTTTAGGTTCTGCTGTGTGTACTGGTGGTTGACTGCCCCCCAGCCCAGAGTGTGCATGGAAAATTGTCTGGCAGCCTCCCTGACAGCAAGCAGTGATAGTGCCCATGAAGGGGACCTTGTTGGGCCCGCCCCTTTCACGGTTATCGCTTCTCGGCCTTTTGGCTAAGATCAAGTGTAGTATCTGTTCTTATCAGTTTAATATCTGATACGTCCCCTATCTGGGGACCATATATTAAATGGATTTTTGAGAACGGGGGCCGATTTCGAAGCTTGCTTCCGTCGCCCTATGCATTGACCCGATATGGCAGTATCTTCGGGTACAGTGCACCACCCCCTTACAGGGTTAAAAAGAAAGATTCCTACTTTCATTGCTACCTGCTTGCTGGCTAGCCAGCTAGCCAGCCCTGTGGGCCTTGCTGCTGCTGCTGCTGCTGCTGCTGCAGCCAAAAAACAAAAGGTGGTGCTGCTGCTGCTGCTTCTGCTGCTTCTGCTTGTGTCTGGCCGCTGTTGGAGCGTCCAGGCACAGGACTTCTGCTGCTGCTGACTAAATGGCCTCCTTAATTGGATCATTTGAGTAGCCAGCACACCTGTGCAGGTAGGGCATGACATGATAGGCAGCTGCCTTGATAGCGGGTGGGTGCTGAATGTTCCTAATTGACAAAATAAGATTAATGCTTATGAAGAAATATAAAATCTCATCCCTTCCCCAATATCGCGCCACACCCCTACCCCTTAATTCCCTGGTTGAACTTGATGGACATATGTCTTTTTTCGACCGTACTAACTATGTAACTATGTAACATAACATGGGGGGGTCTCCTGGCTGTTCACACAGGTGTGTCATTGCTGTACATTGACCATGCATTGCTTCTGTGGTATTGCAAAGGCAAAGACAAATGCTTCCAGCCATCCATTGCACTAATGGATTGGTCATCAGCTGGCTGTCTATGTCCCGCATCAATATAGACCAAAGTACAGAGGGTTAGGCTATGCTATAGTGCACCTACCTGATGCATCAGAAGGTGCGAGGCCCTTGCTAAATTCTGTGCACAGACTTTGAGATCTATGCTTTAGACTGTATCTAAACCTGCTCCAACATGGACTGACATTCTGGCCTACTTTCAGCCGATGCGACTTGTCTGTCGCTGAACAGTCGCTTTTTATGTATTCAGCACCTATGTATAATGTTGTAAAAATGCTCTAGAAGCTAAAGTCGCAGAAATGTCACACATATTTGGCCTGCAACTTTCTGTGCGACAAATTCAGACAGGAAAAATCAGTATAAATCCTTAGAAAATTATCCCCCAGTGTCTCCATCTGCTGGCGGTATTGAATAAGCATTGCTGCACTGATGGGGTATGCATTAGACGAAAAAAAAGAAGAAAAAGAAGAATAATACGCCCAGAAAAGAGGCGAAAAGGAGAAAAACGTAAAAAAACGTGAAAAAAAAGTAAGAGGAAGAGAAGGGAAAAAAAGGTGGAAATGGGTTTAAAAGTGATTTCGGCGGAGAAATATATATATATATATATATATATATATATATATATATATATATATATACGCGCACACACACACATATATATAAACGTATTCTCCGTTGAGATATTGCAGCCGCTGCTGTGTCCAGGCCCAGGAGCCTTAGCACTGTGCTGTGATGTCACTCAATACCACTGACATCACTAGGTGTAAACAACATCTCTCCTTTGCTGTGTATGTGACTATGGAGCTGTTTGGTGATGTCGTCTATTATGGCCTTCATAGAAGCAACAGGAGATTGTTGCATCCATCTAGAACCCTCAGAACTACAGTGCTATGATGTCACTCACTTCCACAGGCCTTGCAGAGTGTAAACAACAACAACCCAGCTTTGTTGTGTATGTAACCATAGGGATTGTGATGTCACCTAGAACCTTCACAGCAGCGACAGCTTTATGAGGAGCATCAGCACTGCTCTGCCTGAGCAGAACCATCACCGCCATAGGTTGTCAAATAACCCGGATTTAACCCACACAGGTAAGTCCAATGGGGTGCAGGCATGTCCTCTATGCTTACAGCTTCCCGTGGGTGTTGGTTTGATACCGTTTGGGGACAGCCAAGGAGGCATCTGCAGGCAACAAAGGTAGGTGTGTGCTTGTGTGTGTGTTTCCTATGCAGATCCTAAGCCCAGTGTCACATGCAAGTAGGAGGAGTAAGAAGGGTTCCTGGCAAATCCGGGTTATGGATTGCATTTAAAAAGGCCCCGTGGGAGTGCAATGGGCCCCTGTCTTGCTGCTTAGCAATAATGGTATGGGTTTAGGTTCTGCTGTGTGTACTGGTGGTTGACTGCCCCCCAGCCCAGAGTGTGCATGGAAAATTGTCTGGCAGCCTCCCTGACAGCAAGCAGTGATAGTGCCCATGAAGGGGACCTTGTTGGGCCCGCCCCTTTCACGGTTATCGCTTCTCGGCCTTTTGGCTAAGATCTTGTATCTTGTCAAGGGGCTCTGAGTTCGTCGAACCTTCGGCCTTGAGGCATCGGCGGTTTTTTAGCCGTCTTAAGCCTCATGCTGCTATAGGAGGAGGACTTACAAAGAACGGGAAGGCGATCCCCCATGGCGACCCTTAGGTTTGCTGCGCATACTGAAACTCGGATTAAGAACACCTTCCGTATTGAAGTGGATGAGGAGAAAAAGGAGAAGATGACTTTGGAATTTTTTGTCAAGAGAATTATGCTGGATTTATTGCACATTCAGAGAGAAGATGTGTTTTGCCTAAAAGACCCAGGTAAAGGACTTTTCATTCTTACCTTGACTTCCGCATCTGCATGTGACCATATGTTTGAGAAAGTTCGGGAGCTTGCCAATGAGGAGGATATGAAAGGACTTGTTTTCATTGCTCTATATTCTAATGGCGATGTTCCACTGGTGGTTACTATGCACGATCCATACGTGGATATAAGAGACATTGTCTTATTTTTAAACCAATATTGTGCGGAAGTCAAATACTCTCATAAAATAATGAATGCAATGGACTTTTGGACTGGAAAGCATAAGTTTGCTGTTAAGTTCAGAGAAGATGTGAGAGGAATTGGAGGTCTGTGTCGCCCACCTGCAAATTTTTTAATTGGGCGTAAACGTGGCTATTTATTCTACCCTGGGATGCCGTATTATTGCAGGAAATGCCATGAATATGGTCATACACAAGAATCTTGCAAAGAGGAAGTGGTTATTTGCAAAAGATGTGGCCAAAAAGGCCACACCACTTTGGACTGTCAAAATGAGATTCTGTGTAATGTGTGTAAGCAGAAAGGACACGCTTTTAAGGATTGTCCTCAACGCTCCTGGGCCAATATTGTGGCTACGTCGGCTGGTCCCTCGATGAGGAAGAGCTCCATGGATGCTGTGCCTGTGCCTAAGACCCACACCCTGAAAGTGATGCCTGAGTCTTCTGCTACCGGAATTCCTGTGATACCTGCTGTGGCTCATGTCTCCAAAAGCATTGTGTCCCCGGGGAAGGTCGTGGGACCTGAGACAGAAGTGAGGGGTTCTCCTCTCATGGAAGTTGAGGGTCCTGGACCGCCCAGAAGGGATACAGAGGAGATGGATGTAGAAGAACGGCGAAAGAGGAAAAGCAGAGACCGGAAAGAGGAAAAGGGCCTTAACATCAAAAGGAGTGGTCGAGTTAGTGCGGACGAGGGGAACGTGGAGATTGTCTGCCAAAAGGTTATAACAGCATCCGACCCTGTTAATATTGAGGAATTTGTGTCACCACCTACAGATTGGGGTTCTTTGTCTGAGGATAATGAATGACCCAGGAGCTACCAAGTGTTAATATCTCCTCCTTCAATGTGAGGAGTTTGAAGAGCCCAGAGAGGAGGGCTGCTTTATTTTCTTTCTTGTCTTCTTTGCCTACAGACATTTTATTTTTACAGGAATGTGCCATTGATTATGATATCAATTATTCATCTTTGAGATCTGAATGGACTCTTGGCCCGTCTGTGTGGTCAGGGGATAATGAGAGGAAAGTGACTGGTGTTTGCATACTGTTCAAGAGCAGTGAGTATAAAGTTACCTCCTTCACAGACATTGTACCCGGTAGAGCCCTGCTCGTTCATATTATTTATAATGACATGAATATGAGACTTTTAAATGTATATGCCTCTCCAGATAAGGATGAAAGATCTGATTTATTAGAGAAAATTCAGTTTTATTTACCGGGTTCATCCCCGCTTATCATCGCTGGTGATTTTAATTGTATAATGGCAGGAGAGGAGCGGGCTGGAGGATCTGAACAAAGGAAAGATAAGACTGAAAAACAACTAAAGGATTTTATAGTTGATTTTAATTTAAAAGATTTGTGGAGAACCTCTTTCCCTAATGACCCTGGGTATACCTGGGGGAATAGCCTTTATATGTCAAGGATTGATTATATTTTTGCTTCTGGATTTGCATTTTATGGGAATATGCAATTGACTTCTACCTTTTTTTCAGATCATAAGATTTTATCTGCTACATGTAAGTTTGATGGGGTTTGCAGAGCCAAAGGAGTCTGGCGTCTGAATATCTCTTTGCTTGAAGATGAAGAAATTAAATGTAATTTTATCTATCTTTTTAAAAAATTGCAGAACTCAAGGACTAATTTTAATTCTCTTTTAGCATGGTGGGAATTCTGCAAGGTAAAATTTAAAGAGTATTTTATTAAGATGGGTGTTAAAAAAACAAAAGAGAAATTGAAATGGTATAGAGATCTTAACACAAAACTACAAACCTATTATCAACTCAAAGAGCTGGGTGTATATGTAGACGATCTGATTTTAAGTGTTAAAAGTGATATTCAGAAGGCTATAACTAACAAAGGGAAAGAAATAATTTTTAACTCCAAAGTTGAATGTAAAGAGAAGGATGAAAAGTGTACAAGATTCTTTTTTAAAAAGGTAATGGAAACAAAAAAGTTAATGATTAACATTGAGGATGAAACTACTAATGTAGGAATGTTATCCAAAGCTAAATCCTTTTATCAAGATCTGTTTAATGAGAAACCCATTGATATATCTGCTGCTAATTTTCTCCTAAGCACTTTAGATTGTGGTTTAAGTAAGGAGGACCAAGATGCACTTTGCACAGAAGTAAGATGCCAAGAATTAGAAATTGCTGCTAAAAGTTTATCCACAGGTAAAACACCAGGTTCTGATGGACTTCCTGTAGAGTTTTATAAAACCTTTTGGGACATTTTTAAAGATGATTTGCTTAATATTTTTAAGGAGGCTTTTAATTCTGATGTTCTACCTTTATCTTGGAGGAGTGGTATAGTGTCTCTGATCCCCAAAAAGGGGGATAGGAACAGCTTAGAAAATTGGAGACCAATTACGCTTCTTAATGTTGATTATAAGATTATGTCAAAAATTTTTGTTAACAGAATGAAGCCGTTTTTGTACAAGGTCATCCATGTGGATCAGGTATGTGGTGTCCCAGGAAGGAGTGTAGCTGAACCTTTAAATGCTATTAGGGACGTCATATGGTATCAGCAAGAGCGGAATCAAAATCTAGCCATTCTATCTCTAGATTTTCATAAAGCGTTCGATAGAGTATCACATTGTTTTTTATGGATGGTTTTACAACGCATGGGTTTTCCTAACATATTTATTAAGCAAATTGCTCTCTTATATAAAGGTTCTTTTAGCAGGATTTTAATAAATGGTTTCCTTACAGATTTTATTAATTTATCATCAGGGGTAAAGCAAGGCTGCCCTCTGTCTCCTATACTGTTTATATGTGCAATAGAACCTCTGTTAAACTTAATAAGGAATGATAAAATAATAAAAGGAGTGCCAGTTCCTGGAGGTAATAATGCCACCCTTAAAGTGTGTGGCTATATGGATGATATTAATGTTTTTTGTGAAAGTGCCTTCTCTTTACAAAGAGTTGTTGATGTTACTGATTTCTTTTGTAAAGCTTCTGCTTTTAAACTTAATTTATCTAAATGTGACTGTTTTTATATAGGTAAATGGGAAAACGTGCAAATACCAAACCTAAAATTACAGTCAGAAAAAATAAAAATCCTTGGAGTCATCTTTGATAAAAATAACAATGGTGAGGAAAGTTGGCTAATGGTAAAAGAAAAGGTAAAGAAAAAGGTAGACTTTTGGTCCCTTAGGAAATTATCCTTAGAAGGTAAAATTTTGGTGATTAAGGCTATGCTAATACCCATTATGCTCTATTTAAATATGATTTATCCTCCTAATGAACTTATGTCTAGGCAACTTCAGAGGATTCTCTTTGAGTTTCTATGGAGTTCTAAAGCAGAAAAATTAAAAAGAGATACTATGTATAAGTCACAAAAAAATGGAGGAAAACAGGTTCCCTGTATTAGAAAATTTTTATACTTAAGGTTTTTTAGTTGGTGTTTTAGGGGACTTTTTATGAAAAGTGTATGGTCCTGTTTTTTAAAGTACTCTGCGGGACATATTTTTAGAAAAAGAGAATGGGTGTTTTTATCATTATCTTCTCCTGTACTTTTAACTCCGCCTAAACATTATGCCATCTTAGAAAAAATTATACGTATGTATAACCTTAAAGACTTTGACTTGTTAACCTTGAGGGATGCTCGCAAGATAGAAGTACAGTTAAATTTGCAAGAAGAAATATGTATGGTCTCTAATTTTTCTTATAATAGGTGTGTACAAATATGGAAAAAGGTAAACGAGCCATATCTTTTTAATGAGCACAAGGATTTAGCATGGATGATTATCCATGAGTGTCTTCCGGTAAGATTTTTCCAATATAGAAGAGGTCTAAATGCTGTATGTGTCTGTCCCCGGGAAAATTGCAATATAGATGAAACTGTTTTGCACCTTTTCTGGAATTGTTATTTTGCACAAAAGGTTTTTAGACTAATTGGTTCTTTATTGAAATTCCTAACAGGTCTAAAAGTTTTAAATCATGAAGTTGTTTTATATGGCAAAAGTGATGGAGTTACGAAAGAAAAAGAGAGAATTTTGTGGATTTTTATCAACTGTACAAAAAATGTATTATGGAAAGTTCGTAATATCCTTGTCTTCAAAAGAGATTTTATTTGTGAAAAAGAATGTTTGAAGATGATATACAGTGAAGTTTACTTGTACTATTTAATTGATAAAAAGAGATATGGGCAGAAAAAAGCATTAGCTATGTGGAATTTACATTTATGGAAAACAGTATTTGATGTATTGTAAACATTTTTTGTGATGTATTTAAGTTTTTGAGTTTTTTCAATAAAAATGTAAAAAAAAAAAAAAAAAATCTGTTCTTATCAGTTTAATATCTGATACGTCCCCTATCTGGGGACCATATATTAAATGGATTTTTGAGAACGGGGGCCGATTTCGAAGCTTGCTTCCGTCGCCCTATGCATTGACCCGATATGGCAGTATCTTCGGGTACAGTGCACCACCCCCTTACAGGGTTAAAAAGAAAGATTCCTACTTTCATTGCTACCTGCTTGCTGGCTAGCCAGCTAGCCAGCCCTGTGGGCCTTGCTGCTGCTGCTGCTGCTGCTGCAGCCAAAAAACAAAAGGTGGTGCTGCTGCTGCTGCTGCTTCTGCTGCTTCTGCTTGTGTCTGGCCGCTGTTGGAGCGTCCAGGCACAGGACTTCTGCTGCTGCTGACTAAATGGCCTCCTTAATTGGATCATTTGAGTAGCCAGCACACCTGTGCAGGTAGGGCATGACATGATAGGCAGCTGCCTTGATAGCGGGTGGGTGCTGAATGTTCCTAATTGACAAAATAAGATTAATGCTTATGAAGAAATATAAAATCTCATCCCTTCCCCAATATCGCGCCACACCCCTACCCCTTAATTCCCTGGTTGAACTTGATGGACATATGTCTTTTTTCGACCGTACTAACTATGTAACTATGTAACATAACATGGGGGGGTCTCCTGGCTGTTCACACAGGTGTGTCATTGCTGTACATTGACCATGCATTGCTTCTGTGGTATTGCAAAGGCAAAGACAAATGCTTCCAGCCATCCATTGCACTAATGGATTGGTCATCAGCTGGCTGTCTATGTCCCGCATCAATATAGACCAAAGTACAGAGGGTTAGGCTATGCTATAGTGCACCTACCTGATGCATCAGAAGGTGCGAGGCCCTTGCTAAATTCTGTGCACAGACTTTGAGATCTATGCTTTAGACTGTATCTAAACCTGCTCCAACATGGACTGACATTCTGGCCTACTTTCAGCCGATGCGACTTGTCTGTCGCTGAACAGTCGCTTTTTATGTATTCAGCACCTATGTATAATGTTGTAAAAATGCTCTAGAAGCTAAAGTCGCAGAAATGTCACACATATTTGGCCTGCAACTTTCTGTGCGACAAATTCAGACAGGAAAAATCAGTATAAATCCTTAGAAAATTATCCCCCAGTGTCTCCATCTGCTGGCGGTATTGAATAAGCATTGCTGCACTGATGGGGTATGCATTAGACGAAAAAAAAGAAGAAAAAGAAGAATAATACGCCCAGAAAAGAGGCGAAAAGGAGAAAAACGTAAAAAAACGTGAAAAAAAAGTAAGAGGAAGAGAAGGGAAAAAAAGGTGGAAATGGGTTTAAAAGTGATTTCGGCGGAGAAATATATATATATATATATATATATATATATATATACGCGCACACACACACATATATATAAACGTATTCTCCGTTGAGATATTGCAGCCGCTGCTGTGTCCAGGCCCAGGAGCCTTAGCACTGTGCTGTGATGTCACTCAATACCACTGACATCACTAGGTGTAAACAACATCTCTCCTTTGCTGTGTATGTGACTATGGAGCTGTTTGGTGATGTCGTCTATTATGGCCTTCATAGAAGCAACAGGAGATTGTTGCATCCATCTAGAACCCTCAGAACTACAGTGCTATGATGTCACTCACTTCCACAGGCCTTGCAGAGTGTAAACAACAACAACCCAGCTTTGTTGTGTATGTAACCATAGGGATTGTGATGTCACCTAGAACCTTCACAGCAGCGACAGCTTTATGAGGAGCATCAGCACTGCTCTGCCTGAGCAGAACCATCACCGCCATAGGTTGTCAAATAACCCGGATTTAACCCACACAGGTAAGTCCAATGGGGTGCAGGCATGTCCTCTATGCTTACAGCTTCCCGTGGGTGTTGGTTTGATACCGTTTGGGGACAGCCAAGGAGGCATCTGCAGGCAACAAAGGTAGGTGTGTGCTTGTGTGTGTGTTTCCTATGCAGATCCTAAGCCCAGTGTCACATGCAAGTAGGAGGAGTAAGAAGGGTTCCTGGCAAATCCGGGTTATGGATTGCATTTAAAAAGGCCCCGTGGGAGTGCAATGGGCCCCTGTCTTGCTGCTTAGCAATAATGGTATGGGTTTAGGTTCTGCTGTGTGTACTGGTGGTTGACTGCCCCCCAGCCCAGAGTGTGCATGGAAAATTGTCTGGCAGCCTCCCTGACAGCAAGCAGTGATAGTGCCCATGAAGGGGACCTTGTTGGGCCCGCCCCTTTCACGGTTATCGCTTCTCGGCCTTTTGGCTAAGATCAAGTGCAGTTGCCTTGGTCTCGCCTGAGGGTGCGATCTCTGGGTTTACCCAGTTTGCTGGAAGGGATTCTCTTTCTGTGGTTTCGTGCCGACAGTTCTGCCTGGAGAGATGGCTGGTCTGAAGAATACCATTCGTTTGGAGGTGGATCCCGGAAGTGCTGTGAAGAACAATGTTGTTTACCTGGTTCGGGACATCATCATGCTGAAGCTTGGAGTGGACAAGTCAGAAATATTCAGCGTTAATGAGGCTCCTCGCAAGGGTTCTTATGAGGTCACCTTTGAGCAGGAAGGTAGGTGCCTTGATGTTTATGAACGTTTGAGAAATTTCAGCAAGGACCCCATGATGGAGGGAGTGAAGATTACTCCTTTGTTTGGGTTTCAAGAAAAAACTGTCCTTGTGCATGTTTATAACCCTTTCACGGATGTGGCTATAATTGAAAGTTTTCTGCGCCAATATTGTGACTCTGTGCGTGGAGGTGAAAAACAGACCAATGTACTGGGAATCTTTAATTGCAAATATAAATTTGTTGTGAAACTGAAAGTGGATCCCAGTTGTGTTGGTGGCTTTAAACATCCCCCAGCTAGTTTTTCAGTTGCTGGACATAGGGGATATTTATCCTATGCTGGACAGCCTTATTATTGCCGCAATTGTTTTTCTTTTGGCCACGTGAAAGAGAGCTGCCTTAAGGGACAGGTGTGCCGGAACTGTAATGGTACTGGTCACCATGCGGGGAGTTGCCCCAACACAAAAAAATGTGACCTGTGCCGTGAGGAAGGGCATGTTTATAAAGACTGTCCTGGTACAAAAAGACCAAGCTATGCAAGTGCTGCAAGAGGGGCGGAAATTGTGAGGAAGTTGGCCCCTCAAAAACTGAAAGTTATTCCTCAGAAACCTGTGGATGTACAAGTTGCTGTGGCTGATGCCTTTAGGAAGCTGGAGGAGGTGATTGAGGGAGTGCAGAGCCCTGTTCACACAGCTGAATCTGTTCATCCCTCTGATCCTGCTAACATAGAGGAGTTTCAGTCCTCTGGAGAGACTAGTTTGTGTAACAGGGAGGGTGGTGGGAAACATAATGTCCAGGATGAAAATAATGATGGCTTCAAGCTGGTGCATGGTGGGAAGTCCGCCAAAAAAAGACGTGGTGAGGAGAGTACGAATTTGGCGCCAGAAACCAGGAACACATTTGAAGTGCTGGAAACGGACATTATGGAGACTGCTGAAAGTGGTGAATAGATATGCCGGGACTTGATATGAAATGTTATCAGGTGGTGAAGCACCTGTTTTCTAATGACTTTGTTATACCTGCTTTGTGTTTTACTATGTGTTCTCAATAGGTTTGCCGGGACTTGATATGCAAATGATATCAGGTAGTGAATCACCTATTTTCTAATGGTTATGTTATACCTGCTTTGTGTTTGTATATAGTTATGAGCATTATTATTTGTTCTCAAAATGTGAGAGTATTTAAAAATAAGGCTAGGAGAGCTGCTATTTTAAGTTTTTTAGCACAAGAGAATGCTTCAATTTTCTGTTTGCAGGAATGTGGTATTGAGTTCGCAGTAAGTCAGGATGAATGGGTGTATGGTCGGTGTGTGTGGTCTGGGAGTTCAGTGAATAAGAATGATGGTGTGGGTGTTTTAATTAAATCACCTGAAATTTCTGTTGAAAGTTATTTAGTTATTGAGCCTGGTAGGTGTATTTCTGTTAATTTATGTTATAAAGGTATTATGTTTCGTGTTATAAATGTGTATGCTTCTGCATGCAAAAATGAAAGAAAAAATTTGTTTGAGAAATTAAAATTTTATGTTCAAGGTAAAATACCTATTATTTTAGTTGGAGATATGAATGTGGACTTATGTAAGAAAGCATTTGATATATCAGGAAGAAAATTATTTGAGTTAGTTTCAGATTTTAGGTTTAAAGATATTCAGGATTTATGCAAAGTTAGTCCTAATTTATGCACTTATCATGCAGATAGGGGGAATGTTCACTCTAAGTTAGATTATTGTTTTTTGTCTGAGAATGTTAATGCATTAAGTTACAGACAGAGGTCTGTTTGTTATTCGGACCATGAGTCTTTGCTGTGTGAGATTGATGTGGGTCAGAATGCTGTGTATGGGAGAGGTTTGTGGAAGATGAATATTAAACATTTAGATAGTGTGGATGTGAGAGACCAGTATGAATGCATATATAAAAAATGGCGTGAAAGGAAAAGTGAGTTTGATAACATTATTTTGTGGTGGGAATGGGTTAAAAAGAAAACAAAATCCTTTTTTAGGTCTTTTGGTTATAAAATTGCTGCTATTAAGAGGGAACAATATGTTAAGTTAAATGCCCGTCTATCCTTTTTGTATAGATTGAGAGACTGTGGTGTGGATGTTCAGAATGAAATTGTGAGTGTTAAAAGGGACATTAATGAGTTTGTGTTGGAGAAAGGGAGGAGTATTATGTATAGAGCTAAATTAGATAAGAGGGAACATGATGAAAAATGTTCACGTTATTTTTTCAAAAAAGTTTTTTCAAAAAAGCCGGTTATTGATGTGATTGTGAAAGAGGATGGTAGTGTTGTGTCTGGTGATGGTGTGAGTGAGGAAGTTGCAGTTTTTTATGAAGAATTGTATGGAGAGAAGTGGAGGGATGAGAATTTGGAGAATGAGGTATTGAGTGTGTTGGAAAGGAAACTTGGAGAGGCTGAGCAGGCTTTTGTTATGCGTGGTATATCAAGTGAGGAAGTTTGGGATGTAGTGCAGAAAATGTCAGCAAATAAGACTCCAGGTGAGGATGGTTTGCCTGTGGAATTTTATCGGTTGTTATGGAATGTGGTGGGGAAGGATGTAGTTGAAGTGTGTCAGTTTATGTGGGAGAATATGGAGGTTGCGGAGAGTATGCGTGGGGGTGTGGTTGTGCTGATTCCGAAAAAAGGGGATTTAAAAAGTTTAAAGAATTGGCGTCCAATTACATTACTTAATTGTGATTATAAGATCTATGCGAAAATTATTGCCAATCGGATGAGAGATGTTGTTGAAAGCGTGGTGGGTGATGATCAGTTTTGTGCTGTGCCTGGACGTCGTATACAGGAGAGTTTGTGTTTGTTGAGAGATTGTTTGTGGGATTGTAAGAGTAGGAAGCAAGATGTGTGTTTGTTGTCATTAGATTTTGAAAAAGCGTATGATAGGCTGTCTCATAGTTTCTTGTTCAGGGTGTTGTTGCGTATGGGTTTTCCGAGTGACTTTGTGTGGAGAGTTAGGAGTTTGTATGATAAAATATATAGTAGGATGCTTGTTAATGGATGTGTGGGGAGAAGAGTGAATGTGTTCTCAGGGGTTAGGCAGGGGTGTCCTTTATCACCAGTGGCATTTATATGTGCTATTGAGCCTCTGGTATGTATGATTAGGAGGGATAAGATAGTGAGAGGTGTACGCATTCCTGGTAGTGATGGAAGGGAGTTTAAAGTTAATGCTTATATGGATGATGTATGTGTCCTGTGTGATTCTGAGTCCGCTGTGAGGAGGGTGAAACTTTTAGTGTCTATTTTTTGTGGTGCATCTGCTTTTAAGGTTAATTGGTTAAAGAGTGAATGTAAGTGTTTTGGTGAGAGTAGATTAAGTAGAGATGTTGGGGTGAATGTTGTGGAGGGGTCTATTAAAGTGTTGGGGATTAAGTTTAGTGACGATTTGGATGGGAAAGAGAGTTGGGAGGAGGCGAAAAAGAAGGTGGAGTTGCGTCTAAATTATTGGAGTTTGAGAAGTCTTTCCTTCATTGGGAAGATTGTAGTTATTAAAAGTGTTGTGTTACCAATTTTTCTGTATGTTGCTATGATTTTTCCTCCCCATTATATGGGTTTGAGGAGCTTGAACAGGGTTCTGTTTGTCTTTTTTTGGGGTTCTAAAGTTGAGAGGTTGAGGAGAGAAATAGTGGTGAAAAATTGGAAGAAGGGTGGTATGAGTTTTCCAAATTTGGAGGTGTACTTTGGAGTGAATATTTTAGTTTTTATTTTAGCTATTATTGGGAGTGATAGAAAGGTGTCCTGTATGACAAGATTTCTGGCTGGTAGATTTTTTGTCAGGTTGAAGTGGTGTGAGAGGGATTTGAATAGGCCTATTGCTTTTGAGGTTCCTAAATGGTATGAGTGGGTTGTGAGGTTTTTGGAGAAATTTGAGTTGATAGAAGAAGAGGTGAGTGTTTTGAAGAATAAACGTTTGGTGATGAAAATGATTGAGAGTAAAGAGGTTGTATGTAATATTAATTCTGTGAGAGGAGCGGATGTGGAAAAAGTTTGGAAGAAAGTGAGGATGGATGGTATGTCTAATAAGCAAAAGGAGATTGTATGGCAAAGTTTGCATGGGGTGTTGCCAGTGAGAGAGTTTCAGAAAGCAAGGGGTTTGGTGAGATGTGATGTGTGTCCTAGGGAGAATTGTAATGGTTTTGAAAGTGTTATTCATCTTTTTTGGAATTGTAAGTATGCTCGTGAGGTTGTGAGAAAACTTGGGCCTTTGTGCAAGGAATTAACAGGTGTGGAATTTTTGTATTATGAAATGATGATGTTTGGATTATGTGTGAGTGGTGGTCAGAATGAAAGAGTGTTGTGGTTATTGTTGTCGTGTATTAAAGAAGTCTTATGGGATGTTCGGAATGTTTATTTGTTTTTGAGAAAGGAAATAAGTGTAAATAATAGTGTGAGGATGGTGTTAGGAAAGCTTTATTTGTGTTATTTGTGGGATGCTAGGAGGGGTGGGATTGATGCGGAGGGTATTTGGAAAACGAAAAAATGGATTCATTCTGTTGATTTATCTTGATGTTTTTCATGTACTTGTAATTTTGTCTGTTTTTGATTATAAATAAAGTTCCCGATGATGAGAGGGTTGTGTGTTACAGAAAGTTTGTAATGCCAGTTTTGAAAGTATTGTTTTGAGTACTTTCATCCCTTATCTGAGGGTTTAAAAAAAAAAAAAAAAAAAAAAAAAAAATCTGTTCTTATCAGTTTAATATCTGATACGTCCCCTATCTGGGGACCATATATTAAATGGATTTTTGAGAACGGGGGCCGATTTCGAAGCTTGCTTCCGTCGCCCTATGCATTGACCCGATATGGCAGTATCTTCGGGTACAGTGCACCACCCCCTTACAGGGTTAAAAAGAAAGATTCCTACTTTCATTGCTACCTGCTTGCTGGCTAGCCAGCTAGCCAGCCCTGTGGGCCTTGCTGCTGCTGCTGCTGCTGCTGCTGCAGCCAAAAAACAAAAGGTGGTGCTGCTGCTGCTGCTTCTGCTGCTTCTGCTTGTGTCTGGCCGCTGTTGGAGCGTCCAGGCACAGGACTTCTGCTGCTGCTGACTAAATGGCCTCCTTAATTGGATCATTTGAGTAGCCAGCACACCTGTGCAGGTAGGGCATGACATGATAGGCAGCTGCCTTGATAGCGGGTGGGTGCTGAATGTTCCTAATTGACAAAATAAGATTAATGCTTATGAAGAAATATAAAATCTCATCCCTTCCCCAATATCGCGCCACACCCCTACCCCTTAATTCCCTGGTTGAACTTGATGGACATATGTCTTTTTTCGACCGTACTAACTATGTAACTATGTAACATAACATGGGGGGGTCTCCTGGCTGTTCACACAGGTGTGTCATTGCTGTACATTGACCATGCATTGCTTCTGTGGTATTGCAAAGGCAAAGACAAATGCTTCCAGCCATCCATTGCACTAATGGATTGGTCATCAGCTGGCTGTCTATGTCCCGCATCAATATAGACCAAAGTACAGAGGGTTAGGCTATGCTATAGTGCACCTACCTGATGCATCAGAAGGTGCGAGGCCCTTGCTAAATTCTGTGCACAGACTTTGAGATCTATGCTTTAGACTGTATCTAAACCTGCTCCAACATGGACTGACATTCTGGCCTACTTTCAGCCGATGCGACTTGTCTGTCGCTGAACAGTCGCTTTTTATGTATTCAGCACCTATGTATAATGTTGTAAAAATGCTCTAGAAGCTAAAGTCGCAGAAATGTCACACATATTTGGCCTGCAACTTTCTGTGCGACAAATTCAGACAGGAAAAATCAGTATAAATCCTTAGAAAATTATCCCCCAGTGTCTCCATCTGCTGGCGGTATTGAATAAGCATTGCTGCACTGATGGGGTATGCATTAGACGAAAAAAAAGAAGAAAAAGAAGAATAATACGCCCAGAAAAGAGGCGAAAAGGAGAAAAACGTAAAAAAACGTGAAAAAAAAGTAAGAGGAAGAGAAGGGAAAAAAAGGTGGAAATGGGTTTAAAAGTGATTTCGGCGGAGAAATATATATATATATATATATATATATATATATATATATATATACGCGCACACACACACATATATATAAACGTATTCTCCGTTGAGATATTGCAGCCGCTGCTGTGTCCAGGCCCAGGAGCCTTAGCACTGTGCTGTGATGTCACTCAATACCACTGACATCACTAGGTGTAAACAACATCTCTCCTTTGCTGTGTATGTGACTATGGAGCTGTTTGGTGATGTCGTCTATTATGGCCTTCATAGAAGCAACAGGAGATTGTTGCATCCATCTAGAACCCTCAGAACTACAGTGCTATGATGTCACTCACTTCCACAGGCCTTGCAGAGTGTAAACAACAACAACCCAGCTTTGTTGTGTATGTAACCATAGGGATTGTGATGTCACCTAGAACCTTCACAGCAGCGACAGCTTTATGAGGAGCATCAGCACTGCTCTGCCTGAGCAGAACCATCACCGCCATAGGTTGTCAAATAACCCGGATTTAACCCACACAGGTAAGTCCAATGGGGTGCAGGCATGTCCTCTATGCTTACAGCTTCCCGTGGGTGTTGGTTTGATACCGTTTGGGGACAGCCAAGGAGGCATCTGCAGGCAACAAAGGTAGGTGTGTGCTTGTGTGTGTGTTTCCTATGCAGATCCTAAGCCCAGTGTCACATGCAAGTAGGAGGAGTAAGAAGGGTTCCTGGCAAATCCGGGTTATGGATTGCATTTAAAAAGGCCCCGTGGGAGTGCAATGGGCCCCTGTCTTGCTGCTTAGCAATAATGGTATGGGTTTAGGTTCTGCTGTGTGTACTGGTGGTTGACTGCCCCCCAGCCCAGAGTGTGCATGGAAAATTGTCTGGCAGCCTCCCTGACAGCAAGCAGTGATAGTGCCCATGAAGGGGACCTTGTTGGGCCCGCCCCTTTCACGGTTATCGCTTCTCGGCCTTTTGGCTAAGATCAAGTGTAGTATCTGTTCTTATCAGTTTAATATCTGATACGTCCCCTATCTGGGGACCATATATTAAATGGATTTTTGAGAACGGGGGCCGATTTCGAAGCTTGCTTCCGTCGCCCTATGCATTGACCCGATATGGCAGTATCTTCGGGTACAGTGCACCACCCCCTTACAGGGTTAAAAAGAAAGATTCCTACTTTCATTGCTACCTGCTTGCTGGCTAGCCAGCTAGCCAGCCCTGTGGGCCTTGCTGCTGCTGCTGCTGCTGCTGCTGCAGCCAAAAAACAAAAGGTGGTGCTGCTGCTGCTGCTTCTGCTGCTTCTGCTTGTGTCTGGCCGCTGTTGGAGCGTCCAGGCACAGGACTTCTGCTGCTGCTGACTAAATGGCCTCCTTAATTGGATCATTTGAGTAGCCAGCACACCTGTGCAGGTAGGGCATGACATGATAGGCAGCTGCCTTGATAGCGGGTGGGTGCTGAATGTTCCTAATTGACAAAATAAGATTAATGCTTATGAAGAAATATAAAATCTCATCCCTTCCCCAATATCGCGCCACACCCCTACCCCTTAATTCCCTGGTTGAACTTGATGGACATATGTCTTTTTTCGACCGTACTAACTATGTAACTATGTAACATAACATGGGGGGGTCTCCTGGCTGTTCACACAGGTGTGTCATTGCTGTACATTGACCATGCATTGCTTCTGTGGTATTGCAAAGGCAAAGACAAATGCTTCCAGCCATCCATTGCACTAATGGATTGGTCATCAGCTGGCTGTCTATGTCCCGCATCAATATAGACCAAAGTACAGAGGGTTAGGCTATGCTATAGTGCACCTACCTGATGCATCAGAAGGTGCCAGGCCCTTGCTAAATTCTGTGCACAGACTTTGAGATCTATGCTTTAGACTGTATCTAAACCTGCTCCAACATGGACTGACATTCTGGCCTACTTTCAGCCGATGCGACTTGTCTGTCGCTGAACAGTCGCTTTTTATGTATTCAGCACCTATGTATAATGTTGTAAAAATGCTCTAGAAGCTAAAGTCGCAGAAATGTCACACATATTTGGCCTGCAACTTTCTGTGCGACAAATTCAGACAGGAAAAATCAGTATAAATCCTTAGAAAATTATCCCCCAGTGTCTCCATCTGCTGGCGGTATTGAATAAGCATTGCTGCACTGATGGGGTATGCATTAGACGAAAAAAAAGAAGAAAAAGAAGAATAATACGCCCAGAAAAGAGGCGAAAAGGAGAAAAACGTAAAAAAACGTGAAAAAAAAGTAAGAGGAAGAGAAGGGAAAAAAAGGTGGAAATGGGTTTAAAAGTGATTTCGGCGGAGAAATATATATATATATATATATATATATATATATATATATATATATATATACGCGCACACACACACATATATATAAACGTATTCTCCGTTGAGATATTGCAGCCGCTGCTGTGTCCAGGCCCAGGAGCCTTAGCACTGTGCTGTGATGTCACTCAATACCACTGACATCACTAGGTGTAAACAACATCTCTCCTTTGCTGTGTATGTGACTATGGAGCTGTTTGGTGATGTCGTCTATTATGGCCTTCATAGAAGCAACAGGAGATTGTTGCATCCATCTAGAACCCTCAGAACTACAGTGCTATGATGTCACTCACTTCCACAGGCCTTGCAGAGTGTAAACAACAACAACCCAGCTTTGTTGTGTATGTAACCATAGGGATTGTGATGTCACCTAGAACCTTCACAGCAGCGACAGCTTTATGAGGAGCATCAGCACTGCTCTGCCTGAGCAGAACCATCACCGCCATAGGTTGTCAAATAACCCGGATTTAACCCACACAGGTAAGTCCAATGGGGTGCAGGCATGTCCTCTATGCTTACAGCTTCCCGTGGGTGTTGGTTTGATACCGTTTGGGGACAGCCAAGGAGGCATCTGCAGGCAACAAAGGTAGGTGTGTGCTTGTGTGTGTGTTTCCTATGCAGATCCTAAGCCCAGTGTCACATGCAAGTAGGAGGAGTAAGAAGGGTTCCTGGCAAATCCGGGTTATGGATTGCATTTAAAAAGGCCCCGTGGGAGTGCAATGGGCCCCTGTCTTGCTGCTTAGCAATAATGGTATGGGTTTAGGTTCTGCTGTGTGTACTGGTGGTTGACTGCCCCCCAGCCCAGAGTGTGCATGGAAAATTGTCTGGCAGCCTCCCTGACAGCAAGCAGTGATAGTGCCCATGAAGGGGACCTTGTTGGGCCCGCCCCTTTCACGGTTATCGCTTCTCGGCCTTTTGGCTAAGATCAAGTGTAGTATCTGTTCTTATCAGTTTAATATCTGATACGTCCCCTATCTGGGGACCATATATTAAATGGATTTTTGAGAACGGGGGCCGATTTCGAAGCTTGCTTCCGTCGCCCTATGCATTGACCCGATATGGCAGTATCTTCGGGTACAGTGCACCACCCCCTTACAGGGTTAAAAAGAAAGATTCCTACTTTCATTGCTACCTGCTTGCTGGCTAGCCAGCTAGCCAGCCCTGTGGGCCTTGCTGCTGCTGCTGCTGCTGCTGCAGCCAAAAAACAAAAGGTGGTGCTGCTGCTGCTGCTTCTGCTGCTTCTGCTTGTGTCTGGCCGCTGTTGGAGCGTCCAGGCACAGGACTTCTGCTGCTGCTGACTAAATGGCCTCCTTAATTGGATCATTTGAGTAGCCAGCACACCTGTGCAGGTAGGGCATGACATGATAGGCAGCTGCCTTGATAGCGGGTGGGTGCTGAATGTTCCTAATTGACAAAATAAGATTAATGCTTATGAAGAAATATAAAATCTCATCCCTTCCCCAATATCGCGCCACACCCCTACCCCTTAATTCCCTGGTTGAACTTGATGGACATATGTCTTTTTTCGACCGTACTAACTATGTAACTATGTAACATAACATGGGGGGGTCTCCTGGCTGTTCACACAGGTGTGTCATTGCTGTACATTGACCATGCATTGCTTCTGTGGTATTGCAAAGGCAAAGACAAATGCTTCCAGCCATCCATTGCACTAATGGATTGGTCATCAGCTGGCTGTCTATGTCCCGCATCAATATAGACCAAAGTACAGAGGGTTAGGCTATGCTATAGTGCACCTACCTGATGCATCAGAAGGTGCGAGGCCCTTGCTAAATTCTGTGCACAGACTTTGAGATCTATGCTTTAGACTGTATCTAAACCTGCTCCAACATGGACTGACATTCTGGCCTACTTTCAGCCGATGCGACTTGTCTGTCGCTGAACAGTCGCTTTTTATGTATTCAGCACCTATGTATAATGTTGTAAAAATGCTCTAGAAGCTAAAGTCGCAGAAATGTCACACATATTTGGCCTGCAACTTTCTGTGCGACAAATTCAGACAGGAAAAATCAGTATAAATCCTTAGAAAATTATCCCCCAGTGTCTCCATCTGCTGGCGGTATTGAATAAGCATTGCTGCACTGATGGGGTATGCATTAGACGAAAAAAAAGAAGAAAAAGAAGAATAATACGCCCAGAAAAGAGGCGAAAAGGAGAAAAACGTAAAAAAACGTGAAAAAAAAGTAAGAGGAAGAGAAGGGAAAAAAAGGTGGAAATGGGTTTAAAAGTGATTTCGGCGGAGAAATATATATATATATATATATATATATATATATATATATATATATACGCGCACACACACACATATATATAAACGTATTCTCCGTTGAGATATTGCAGCCGCTGCTGTGTCCAGGCCCAGGAGCCTTAGCACTGTGCTGTGATGTCACTCAATACCACTGACATCACTAGGTGTAAACAACATCTCTCCTTTGCTGTGTATGTGACTATGGAGCTGTTTGGTGATGTCGTCTATTATGGCCTTCATAGAAGCAACAGGAGATTGTTGCATCCATCTAGAACCCTCAGAACTACAGTGCTATGATGTCACTCACTTCCACAGGCCTTGCAGAGTGTAAACAACAACAACCCAGCTTTGTTGTGTATGTAACCATAGGGATTGTGATGTCACCTAGAACCTTCACAGCAGCGACAGCTTTATGAGGAGCATCAGCACTGCTCTGCCTGAGCAGAACCATCACCGCCATAGGTTGTCAAATAACCCGGATTTAACCCACACAGGTAAGTCCAATGGGGTGCAGGCATG
The DNA here is from genome assembly GCF_029499605.1 of Hyla sarda. Taxonomy (NCBI): domain Eukaryota; kingdom Metazoa; phylum Chordata; class Amphibia; order Anura; family Hylidae; genus Hyla; species Hyla sarda. The sequence continues at coordinate 175,382 of NW_026610448.1, read as the reverse complement.
TCCTCTATGCTTACAGCTTCCCGTGGGTGTTGGTTTGATACCGTTTGGGGACAGCCAAGGAGGCATCTGCAGGCAACAAAGGTAGGTGTGTGCTTGTGTGTGTGTTTCCTATGCAGATCCTAAGCCCAGTGTCACATGCAAGTAGGAGGAGTAAGAAGGGTTCCTGGCAAATCCGGGTTATGGATTGCATTTAAAAAGGCCCCGTGGGAGTGCAATGGGCCCCTGTCTTGCTGCTTAGCAATAATGGTATGGGTTTAGGTTCTGCTGTGTGTACTGGTGGTTGACTGCCCCCCAGCCCAGAGTGTGCATGGAAAATTGTCTGGCAGCCTCCCTGACAGCAAGCAGTGATAGTGCCCATGAAGGGGACCTTGTTGGGCCCACCCCTTTCACGGTTATCGCTTCTCGGCCTTTTGGCTAAGATCAAGTGTAGTATCTGTTCTTATCAGTTTAATATCTGATACGTCCCCTATCTGGGGACCATATATTAAATGGATTTTTGAGAACGGGGGCCGATTTCGAAGCTTGCTTCCGTCGCCCTATGCATTGACCCGATATGGCAGTATCTTCGGGTACAGTGCACCACCCCCTTACAGGGTTAAAAAGAAAGATTCCTACTTTCATTGCTACCTGCTTGCTGGCTAGCCAGCTAGCCAGCCCTGTGGGCCTTGCTGCTGCTGCTGCTGCTGCTGCAGCCAAAAAACAAAAGGTGGTGCTGCTGCTGCTGCTTCTGCTGCTTCTGCTTGTGTCTGGCCGCTGTTGGAGCGTCCAGGCACAGGACTTCTGCTGCTGCTGACTAAATGGCCTCCTTAATTGGATCATTTGAGTAGCCAGCACACCTGTGCAGGTAGGGCATGACATGATAGGCAGCTGCCTTGATAGCGGGTGGGTGCTGAATGTTCCTAATTGACAAAATAAGATTAATGCTTATGAAGAAATATAAAATCTCATCCCTTCCCCAATATCGCGCCACACCCCTACCCCTTAATTCCCTGGTTGAACTTGATGGACATATGTCTTTTTTCGACCGTACTAACTATGTAACTATGTAACATAACATGGGGGGGTCTCCTGGCTGTTCACACAGGTGTGTCATTGCTGTACATTGACCATGCATTGCTTCTGTGGTATTGCAAAGGCAAAGACAAATGCTTCCAGCCATCCATTGCACTAATGGATTGGTCATCAGCTGGCTGTCTATGTCCCGCATCAATATAGACCAAAGTACAGAGGGTTAGGCTATGCTATAGTGCACCTACCTGATGCATCAGAAGGTGCGAGGCCCTTGCTAAATTCTGTGCACAGACTTTGAGATCTATGCTTTAGACTGTATCTAAACCTGCTCCAACATGGACTGACATTCTGGCCTACTTTCAGCCGATGCGACTTGTCTGTCGCTGAACAGTCGCTTTTTATGTATTCAGCACCTATTTATAATGTTGTAAAAATGCTCTAGAAGCTAAAGTCGCAGAAATGTCACACATATTTGGCCTGCAACTTTCTGTGCGACAAATTCAGACAGGAAAAATCAGTATAAATCCTTAGAAAATTATCCCCCAGTGTCTCCATCTGCTGGCGGTATTGAATAAGCATTGCTGCACTGATGGGGTATGCATTAGACGAAAAAAAAGAAGAAAAAGAAGAATAATACGCCCAGAAAAGAGGCGAAAAGGAGAAAAACGTAAAAAAACGTGAAAAAAAAGTAAGAGGAAGAGAAGGGAAAAAAAGGTGGAAATGGGTTTAAAAGTGATTTCGGCGGAGAAATATATATATATATATATATATATATATATATATATATATATATATACGCGCACACACACACATATATATAAACGTATTCTCCGTTGAGATATTGCAGCCGCTGCTGTGTCCAGGCCCAGGAGCCTTAGCACTGTGCTGTGATGTCACTCAATACCACTGACATCACTAGGTGTAAACAACATCTCTCCTTTGCTGTGTATGTGACTATGGAGCTGTTTGGTGATGTCGTCTATTATGGCCTTCATAGAAGCAACAGGAGATTGTTGCATCCATCTAGAACCCTCAGAACTACAGTGCTATGATGTCACTCACTTCCACAGGCCTTGCAGAGTGTAAACAACAACAACCCAGCTTTGTTGTGTATGTAACCATAGGGATTGTGATGTCACCTAGAACCTTCACAGCAGCGACAGCTTTATGAGGAGCATCAGCACTGCTCTGCCTGAGCAGAACCATCACCGCCATAGGTTGTCAAATAACCCGGATTTAACCCACACAGGTAAGTCCAATGGGGTGCAGGCATGTCCTCTATGCTTACAGCTTCCCGTGGGTGTTGGTTTGATACCGTTTGGGGACAGCCAAGGAGGCATCTGCAGGCAACAAAGGTAGGTGTGTGCTTGTGTGTGTGTTTCCTATGCAGATCCTAAGCCCAGTGTCACATGCAAGTAGGAGGAGTAAGAAGGGTTCCTGGCAAATCCGGGTTATGGATTGCATTTAAAAAGGCCCCGTGGGAGTGCAATGGGCCCCTGTCTTGCTGCTTAGCAATAATGGTATGGGTTTAGGTTCTGCTGTGTGTACTGGTGGTTGACTGCCCCCCAGCCCAGAGTGTGCATGGAAAATTGTCTGGCAGCCTCCCTGACAGCAAGCAGTGATAGTGCCCATGAAGGGGACCTTGTTGGGCCCGCCCCTTTCACGGTTATCGCTTCTCGGCCTTTTGGCTAAGATCACGTGTGGATTTCTGTGCGTGGTTTGGGTTGAAAGGAGTGGTGATCGGGGCCCTCTTTACGGGGGGCCCTGGATTGTTGCTGAGCTGCGATCGTGGGTTTTACCTGCAAAAATGAGCGAGAAGGCGCGTGGACTTGAGGACACGGTGCGGATCTACGTTCCTGGCGAGCACCGGGGGACGATCGGACTTGACCAAATCGTTTTGGAGATTCTTCGCAAGCTTGATTACCTACAGGTATGGAATGTATTGGCTATACAGGATTTTCCTAGGCAAGGAATTTATGATATTACTTTTTGTGGTTCTGAGATTTGCCAGAGAGTCTATATGGATCTTGAAGAAATGAAGAGGAAAAGTGAGCCTGCTATAATGAGGAAGATTAAAGTGGAACCGTTATTTATGAATACAACAAAGGTAGTAATTGTCCACATGTATAATCCTAAGGTTTCTGATGAAATGGTTACAAACTTTTTGTTCCGGTATTGCGAGGAAGTGAAATTTATAGGAAGACTTAAGAACAAGTTTGGGTACTTTAATTGTAAGAGAAAGTTTATTGTAAAATTTAAAAAAGATGAAGGAATGCAAGATGGAAGGAAGAGCATACCACAGGTGTTTTCTATCGGAGGAGAGAGAGGTTTCTGCTTTTATGAAGGCCAGTTGCAATATTGTAGAAAGTGCCATGCCTATGGCCATGTGCAGGATTATTGCCCTGAGAAAGGAGAATGTTGCAGAAATTGTGGGAAAACTGGTCACGAAGCAAGTATCTGTACAGAGAAGAAGACATGTGATATCTGTGGAAGTGAGGAACATTTGGCAAGAGGCTGTGATATGTGGTACAAAAAGAAGAGAAGTTATGCTGATGCAGCTGGGAATAGAGGAGAACAAAGAGAAAAAGGGGGAGGGAGGTTTGTTCCTGGAGTTGGTGAGAGTGTGAGTGTTAATGTGGCACAGGTGGCTGAGGAAAGTTCTGTGATAGTGGAGCACATTAGCACTCAGGAGAGGTCAGGGGAGGAGGGTGTTTCCACTGCTGTGACTGGTGAGGAGACAGGTGTGGGAGGTGAATTTACCTTGGTGAAAAAGAAAAAAGCAAAAAAAGTGAAAGTGGTGGAGAAAATTGAGACAGTGTATGGTGATGTTCTTTCTAGTGAAGAGGCTATGGATGATATTGAATGTCCAAACCCAATTGTGGGGGAGGAGGAGGGAATGGAAGTTGTTGGGTCATCTCAGAGATCTCTAACACCTGGTCAGAGAGTTTCTCGCAGTAAGGAAGAAGAGGAGGAGGAAGATGAGGATGTGCAGGTTGTGAATAAAAGGTGTAAGACAGGGAGCTGGTCTGAGGATCAGGAAGCCCTTGTTCTTGGTAGTGATAATGAAATAGACAGGGACTCTAACATAGGGTTGCCTGATTGTTTTGCAAGTTTACATAGGAAAGTTGAAGGCCAAAATGTTAATTTCTAAGTTAAGATGGATTTTAAAGCATTTGGTTTTCTTTTCCTAGTTATTATGACTTTGGTTGTAACAACTATTAATGTAAGAAGTATTGAGTCTGAAATTAGGAGAGCTGCAATTTTTGATATTCTTGAGAATGTTAGAAGTGATGTGATATGTTTACAGGAGTGTGCAATAAAGTCAGCACCTTATGCAAATGAGTGGAAGTGTGGGCAGTCCTTCTGGTCCACATGTGCAGAAAACAAAAATGAAGGTGTGGGGATTTTATTGCGAAACAGGGACATTAAAGTTTTAAATTGCCAAATTTTAGTACCTGGTCGTTGTATGGTTTTAATTTTTGAGGTTTTGGGCCAGAGGATGAGAATTTTTAATGTGTATGCTCCAGCAGAAAAACAAGCACGTTTGTCTTTTTTAGAGTCCCTTAAGTTTTTTATCCCTGGTCGTGAAGATACTATTATTGTTGGCGATTTTAACTGCATTAGATCCGTCAATGATCGTGAGAGCTCTGCTGAGGTTAGAACTGATATTACTTCCAATGTTTTAAATCAAATTATTCAAGACTTGCATTTTACTGATGTTGGACTGATGGTTAGCACTGATGAAAGATATACGTACATATCAGATAGTGGCCGCTGTAAATCCCGGATCGATTACATCCTGGTCTCTGATGGGATTAAGGTGGTCCGGTGCAATCAAATGATGTCAACTTTCTCAGACCACAAGATGGTGTCGGCTGAGATAAGTGTCACAGAGTCCCTTCATTTTGGGAGGGGGCTCTGGAAATTAAATGTAAGTCTATTGGAAGATGAGGAAGTAATGGCTGGTTTTAATCATGTGTTTTTATCCTGTGTTTCTAAACAACCTGATTTTAGTAATGTCTTAGTGTGGTGGGAATGGGCTAAAGGAGAGTTTTCTAATTTCTTTAAGATGTTTTGCATAAAGAGAGCACAAGAGAAGAGGAGGAGTGATGAAAGGCTTGTATCCCGGTTAGAGACTCTCTATAAGTTTAAACGTGTTGGTGTGGAGGTGGAGGATGAGATTGTTAAGGTGAAGGGGGAGATGAAAAAAAGGTTGTTGGAAAAGGGAAGGAATATTGTATATAAGTCTAAAGTGCAGCACCTAGAAGAAAATGAGCAGTGTACACGGTATTTCTTTAAAAAATGTTTTGATGCTAAAGGTGTTTTTAAATCTGTTTTTACCCCTACGGGGGAAGTTTTTGGAGAGGAGATGGTGAAGGAGATTGGCAGATTTTATGAGACACTCTTTAGTAATAAGAGCAGAGCCAGTGAGACGGAGATGAATGATTATTGTAATATTTTGGAGAATAATGTTCCTGTTGAAAAAGTAGATTTTTTGATTGATGATGTTAGTGAAGGGGAGATCAAGCAGGCCCTGGATAAGATGGCCAAAGGGAAGACACCAGGCTGTGATGGTCTCCCCGCTGAGTTTTATTCCGCGTTCTGGAATATTTTAAGTAAAGAGTTTACACGGGTGGTGCAATATGTTTTTAACTCAGGTGTTTTAGCTGAATCTATGAAGAAAGGGGTCATAACATTAATTCATAAAAAAGGTGATGGCAGAGATCTTAAAAATTGGAGACCTATAACTTTATTAAATTGTGACTACAAGATAATTGCTAAGATTGTGGCTAATAGACTGAGTGATGTAGTGGACCACCTTGTGGGAGAATACCAAGTTTGTGCAGTACCGAAAAGAAAAATAACAGATAATTTATTGCTTTTAAGAGACTCTATTTATTACAGTAACTTTAACAAGAATGCACTGTTTGTTGAGTCCATAGATTTCGAAAAGGCTTATGATAAGGTTGCACATGATTTTATGTTCATTGCTTTAAAACACTTAGGTATTCCAGAAAAGTTATTATCTGTTATTATGAGTTTTTATCATGGGGTGACAAGTCAGATTTTAGTAAATGGGCATGTGGGGCCTGCTTTTAATGTCTTGTCTGGAGTCAGACAGGGATGCCCACTCTCCCCAATTCTGTTTATATGCGTTATAGAGGGCCTGTTGAAGAATGTGCAGAAAGATAAATGTGTGAGTGGTGTTTTTATTCCAGGTAGTGATGGTAGTAAGTTAAAGGTTTTAAGTTATATGGATGATGTGGTTTTTACTTGTACATCCCAAGCAGATCTCAACAGAGTAAATTTGCATGTGAGGATTTTTTGTTGTGTGGCTGGGATGAATGTGAACTGGGGGAAGTGCCAATTATGCAGTTTTGGGAACCAAGAGAATATAGTAGTGGATGGTGTTAAGGAAAAAGAAGACATTGAAGTGCTAGGAGTGATATTTGACAAAGACCTCAAAGGAAAGAAAAGTTATGAGACTTTGGACAGTAAAATTGAGAAGAAGCTATCCTTCTGGAGGTTAAGGAACTTGTCACTTAAAGGGAAAGTTCTTATCATTAAGTCTGTAATCCTACCGCTTCTCTTGTATACGGCTATGGTGCTTCCTCCAGGGAAGTTATGGACTAGGAGAGTTACAAGGAAGCTTTTTGTGTTCTTCTGGGGGTCTAAGATGGAGAAAATGAGAAGAGAAGAAGTGATGAAGAGTATGAATTTGGGCGGATATAACTTTCCAAACATTGATCTGTTTTTAAAGGTGCACTATTTTCTTTTAATTTTTAAATTGATACAGTGCAATAATAGGGCGGCAGACATGAGTAAATATCTTGCAGGATGGTTGTTTTCCAAATGGGGCTGGTGTGAGAGGGATTTGAGGAGACCCATAGCACATGTGATACCTACCTTCTATGTGCTCCTCAGGTCTTTCAATGATCAATTTGGTTTGAGCTCTTTAGGTGAACCTGATAAAAAGAAAATAGAACAAGAAATAAGGAAAAATGAGAGATTATATGAAGTACCATTCTGCACTAATGCTCAGTCTGTGAAGATTTGGAAGTTTTTTAAAGTTATTGGACTATCAAACAGACAAAAAGACGTTAGTTGGATGTCCTTTCATGGCTGCCTCCCAACCCGATCTTTTTTAAATGGAAGAGGTTTGAGAATAAGTGACAGATGCCCAAGAGAGGGTTGTGGAGGTAGAGAAGACTTAGTGCACCTTTATTGGGACTGTTTTTATGCAAAAGAATTTTTTATGTTTTTAAAGAGGTTTTTAATCCAACTCACTGGATATAATAGTTTTTCTTTTGAGAAAGTTTTTATTGGTCAAGATCTTAGTAAAAAGGAAGATACACGTACTAATTGGATTCTTTTTTCTGTTTTTAAAGAGGTTTTATGGGACTCACGCAATTTGCTTGTTTTTAAAAATGTTGTTATTTCTCCGAGGGAATTGAAAAGATTGTTTTTAGGAAGGATTTTTACTATCTTTCTACTGGACAAAAAGAGAATTGGTGAAGAAGAAGCGGAGAAAATCTGGATGCATACACGATGGAAGAATTTATAAGAAGTACGTAAAGGAGAAAGCTGTAAGTTTTTGACCAATTTCTGTGATTGTTTTTGACATGTTTTTTTGTTTTGTTGTTTAGTCACTTTTTCTTGCCACTCGGTTCCCTTAGTTAGTTTTTTCCGTATGATGTTTTTTCAGATATTGTTTTAAGTGACGAGTCTTGGTAGGTGACCTAATGATCGTCCAAACAATAGTCTGTAACTGAGGAAAAAAAAAAAAAAAAAATCTGTTCTTATCAGTTTAATATCTGATACGTCCCCTATCTGGGGACCATATATTAAATGGATTTTTGAGAACGGGGGCCGATTTCGAAGCTTGCTTCCGTCGCCCTATGCATTGACCCGATATGGCAGTATCTTCGGGTACAGTGCACCACCCCCTTACAGGGTTAAAAAGAAAGATTCCTACTTTCATTGCTACCTGCTTGCTGGCTAGCCAGCTAGCCAGCCCTGTGGGCCTTGCTGCTGCTGCTGCTGCTGCTGCAGCCAAAAAACAAAAGGTGGTGCTGCTGCTGCTGCTTCTGCTGCTTCTGCTTGTGTCTGGCCGCTGTTGGAGCGTCCAGGCACAGGACTTCTGCTGCTGCTGACTAAATGGCCTCCTTAATTGGATCATTTGAGTAGCCAGCACACCTGTGCAGGTAGGGCATGACATGATAGGCAGCTGCCTTGATAGCGGGTGGGTGCTGAATGTTCCTAATTGACAAAATAAGATTAATGCTTATGAAGAAATATAAAATCTCATCCCTTCCCCAATATCGCGCCACACCCCTACCCCTTAATTCCCTGGTTGAACTTGATGGACATATGTCTTTTTTCGACCGTACTAACTATGTAACTATGTAACATAACATGGGGGGGTCTCCTGGCTGTTCACACAGGTGTGTCATTGCTGTACATTGACCATGCATTGCTTCTGTGGTATTGCAAAGGCAAAGACAAATGCTTCCAGCCATCCATTGCACTAATGGATTGGTCATCAGCTGGCTGTCTATGTCCCGCATCAATATAGACCAAAGTACAGAGGGTTAGGCTATGCTATAGTGCACCTACCTGATGCATCAGAAGGTGCGAGGCCCTTGCTAAATTCTGTGCACAGACTTTGAGATCTATGCTTTAGACTGTATCTAAACCTGCTCCAACATGGACTGACATTCTGGCCTACTTTCAGCCGATGCGACTTGTCTGTCGCTGAACAGTCGCTTTTTATGTATTCAGCACCTATGTATAATGTTGTAAAAATGCTCTAGAAGCTAAAGTCGCAGAAATGTCACACATATTTGGCCTGCAACTTTCTGTGCGACAAATTCAGACAGGAAAAATCAGTATAAATCCTTAGAAAATTATCCCCCAGTGTCTCCATCTGCTGGCGGTATTGAATAAGCATTGCTGCACTGATGGGGTATGCATTAGACGAAAAAAAAGAAGAAAAAGAAGAATAATACGCCCAGAAAAGAGGCGAAAAGGAGAAAAACGTAAAAAAACGTGAAAAAAAAGTAAGAGGAAGAGAAGGGAAAAAAAGGTGGAAATGGGTTTAAAAGTGATTTCGGCGGAGAAATATATATATATATATATATATATATATATATATATATATATATATACGCGCACACACACACATATATATAAACGTATTCTCCGTTGAGATATTGCAGCCGCTGCTGTGTCCAGGCCCAGGAGCCTTAGCACTGTGCTGTGATGTCACTCAATACCACTGACATCACTAGGTGTAAACAACATCTCTCCTTTGCTGTGTATGTGACTATGGAGCTGTTTGGTGATGTTGTCTATTATGGCCTTCATAGAAGCAACAGGAGATTGTTGCATCCATCTAGAACCCTCAGAACTACAGTGCTATGATGTCACTCACTTCCACAGGCCTTGCAGAGTGTAAACAACAACAACCCAGCTTTGTTGTGTATGTAACCATAGGGATTGTGATGTCACCTAGAACCTTCACAGCAGCGACAGCTTTATGAGGAGCATCAGCACTGCTCTGCCTGAGCAGAACCATCACCGCCATAGGTTGTCAAATAACCCGGATTTAACCCACACAGGTAAGTCCAATGGGGTGCAGGCATGTCCTCTATGCTTACAGCTTCCCGTGGGTGTTGGTTTGATACCGTTTGGGGACAGCCAAGGAGGCATCTGCAGGCAACAAAGGTAGGTGTGTGCTTGTGTGTGTGTTTCCTATGCAGATCCTAAGCCCAGTGTCACATGCAAGTAGGAGGAGTAAGAAGGGTTCCTGGCAAATCCGGGTTATGGATTGCATTTAAAAAGGCCCCGTGGGAGTGCAATGGGCCCCTGTCTTGCTGCTTAGCAATAATGGTATGGGTTTAGGTTCTGCTGTGTGTACTGGTGGTTGACTGCCCCCCAGCCCAGAGTGTGCATGGAAAATTGTCTGGCAGCCTCCCTGACAGCAAGCAGTGATAGTGCCCATGAAGGGGACCTTGTTGGGCCCGCCCCTTTCACGGTTATCGCTTCTCGGCCTTTTGGCTAAGATCAAGTGTAGTATCTGTTCTTATCAGTTTAATATCTGATACGTCCCCTATCTGGGGACCATATATTAAATGGATTTTTGAGAACGGGGGCCGATTTCGAAGCTTGCTTCCGTCGCCCTATGCATTGACCCGATATGGCAGTATCTTCGGGTACAGTGCACCACCCCCTTACAGGGTTAAAAAGAAAGATTCCTACTTTCATTGCTACCTGCTTGCTGGCTAGCCAGCTAGCCAGCCCTGTGGGCCTTGCTGCTGCTGCTGCTGCTGCAGCCAAAAAACAAAAGGTGGTGCTGCTGCTGCTGCTTCTGCTGCTTCTGCTTGTGTCTGGCCGCTGTTGGAGCGTCCAGGCACAGGACTTCTGCTGCTGCTGACTAAATGGCCTCCTTAATTGGATCATTTGAGTAGCCAGCACACCTGTGCAGGTAGGGCATGACATGATAGGCAGCTGCCTTGATAGCGGGTGGGTGCTGAATGTTCCTAATTGACAAAATAAGATTAATGCTTATGAAGAAATATAAAATCTCATCCCTTCCCCAATATCGCGCCACACCCCTACCCCTTAATTCCCTGGTTGAACTTGATGGACATATGTCTTTTTTCGACCGTACTAACTATGTAACTATGTAACATAACATGGGGGGGTCTCCTGGCTGTTCACACAGGTGTGTCATTGCTGTACATTGACCATGCATTGCTTCTGTGGTATTGCAAAGGCAAAGACAAATGCTTCCAGCCATCCATTGCACTAATGGATTGGTCATCAGCTGGCTGTCTATGTCCCGCATCAATATAGACCAAAGTACAGAGGGTTAGGCTATGCTATAGTGCACCTACCTGATGCATCAGAAGGTGCGAGGCCCTTGCTAAATTCTGTGCACAGACTTTGAGATCTATGCTTTAGACTGTATCTAAACCTGCTCCAACATGGACTGACATTCTGGCCTACTTTCAGCCGATGCGACTTGTCTGTCGCTGAACAGTCGCTTTTTATGTATTCAGCACCTATGTATAATGTTGTAAAAATGCTCTAGAAGCTAAAGTCGCAGAAATGTCACACATATTTGGCCTGCAACTTTCTGTGCGACAAATTCAGACAGGAAAAATCAGTATAAATCCTTAGAAAATTATCCCCCAGTGTCTCCATCTGCTGGCGGTATTGAATAAGCATTGCTGCACTGATGGGGTATGCATTAGACGAAAAAAAAAGAAGAAAAAGAAGAATAATACGCCCAGAAAAGAGGCGAAAAGGAGAAAAACGTAAAAAAACGTGAAAAAAAAGTAAGAGGAAGAGAAGGGAAAAAAAGGTGGAAATGGGTTTAAAAGTGATTTCGGCGGAGAAATATATATATATATATATATATATATATATATATATATATATATACGCGCACACACACACATATATATAAACGTATTCTCCGTTGAGATATTGCAGCCGCTGCTGTGTCCAGGCCCAGGAGCCTTAGCACTGTGCTGTGATGTCACTCAATACCACTGACATCACTAGGTGTAAACAACATCTCTCCTTTGCTGTGTATGTGACTATGGAGCTGTTTGGTGATGTCGTCTATTACGGCCTTCATAGAAGCAACAGGAGATTGTTGCATCCATCTAGAACCCTCAGAACTACAGTGCTATGATGTCACTCACTTCCACAGGCCTTGCAGAGTGTAAACAACAACAACCCAGCTTTGTTGTGTATGTAACCATAGGGATTGTGATGTCACCTAGAACCTTCACAGCAGCGACAGCTTTATGAGGAGCATCAGCACTGCTCTGCCTGAGCAGAACCATCACCGCCATAGGTTGTCAAATAACCCGGATTTAACCCACACAGGTAAGTCCAATGGGGTGCAGGCATGTCCTCTATGCTTACAGCTTCCCGTGGGTGTTGGTTTGATACCGTTTGGGGACAGCCAAGGAGGCATCTGCAGGCAACAAAGGTAGGTGTGTGCTTGTGTGTGTGTTTCCTATGCAGATCCTAAGCCCAGTGTCACATGCAAGTAGGAGGAGTAAGAAGGGTTCCTGGCAAATCCGGGTTATGGATTGCATTTAAAAAGGCCCCGTGGGAGTGCAATGGGCCCCTGTCTTGCTGCTTAGCAATAATGGTATGGGTTTAGGTTCTGCTGTGTGTACTGGTGGTTGACTGCCCCCCAGCCCAGAGTGTGCATGGAAAATTGTCTGGCAGCCTCCCTGACAGCAAGCAGTGATAGTGCCCATGAAGGGGACCTTGTTGGGCCCGCCCCTTTCACGGTTATCGCTTCTCGGCCTTTTGGCTAAGATCAAGTGTAGTATCTGTTCTTATCAGTTTAATATCTGATACGTCCCCTATCTGGGGACCATATATTAAATGGATTTTTGAGAACGGGGGCCGATTTCGAAGCTTGCTTCCGTCGCCCTATGCATTGACCCGATATGGCAGTATCTTCGGGTACAGTGCACCACCCCCTTACAGGGTTAAAAAGAAAGATTCCTACTTTCATTGCTACCTGCTTGCTGGCTAGCCAGCTAGCCAGCCCTGTGGGCCTTGCTGCTGCTGCTGCTGCTGCAGCCAAAAAACAAAAGGTGGTGCTGCTGCTGCTGCTTCTGCTGCTTCTGCTTGTGTCTGGCCGCTGTTGGAGCGTCCAGGCACAGGACTTCTGCTGCTGCTGACTAAATGGCCTCCTTAATTGGATCATTTGAGTAGCCAGCACACCTGTGCAGGTAGGGCATGACATGATAGGCAGCTGCCTTGATAGCGGGTGGGTGCTGAATGTTCCTAATTGACAAAATAAGATTAATGCTTATGAAGAAATATAAAATCTCATCCCTTCCCCAATATCGCGCCACACCCCTACCCCTTAATTCCCTGGTTGAACTTGATGGACATATGTCTTTTTTCGACCGTACTAACTATGTAACTATGTAACATAACATGGGGGGGTCTCCTGGCTGTTCACACAGGTGTGTCATTGCTGTACATTGACCATGCATTGCTTCTGTGGTATTGCAAAGGCAAAGACAAATGCTTCCAGCCATCCATTGCACTAATGGATTGGTCATCAGCTGGCTGTCTATGTCCCGCATCAATATAGACCAAAGTACAGAGGGTTAGGCTATGCTATAGTGCACCTACCTGATGCATCAGAAGGTGCGAGGCCCTTGCTAAATTCTGTGCACAGACTTTGAGATCTATGCTTTAGACTGTATCTAAACCTGCTCCAACATGGACTGACATTCTGGCCTACTTTCAGCCGATGCGACTTGTCTGTCGCTGAACAGTCGCTTTTTATGTATTCAGCACCTATGTATAATGTTGTAAAAATGCTCTAGAAGCTAAAGTCGCAGAAATGTCACACATATTTGGCCTGCAACTTTCTGTGCGACAAATTCAGACAGGAAAAATCAGTATAAATCCTTAGAAAATTATCCCCCAGTGTCTCCATCTGCTGGCGGTATTGAATAAGCATTGCTGCACTGATGGGGTATGCATTAGACGAAAAAAAAAGAAGAAAAAGAAGAATAATACGCCCAGAAAAGAGGCGAAAAGGAGAAAAACGTAAAAAAACGTGAAAAAAAAGTAAGAGGAAGAGAAGGGAAAAAAAGGTGGAAATGGGTTTAAAAGTGATTTCGGCGGAGAAATATATATATATATATATATATATATATATATATATATATATATATATACGCGCACACACACACATATATATAAACGTATTCTCCGTTGAGATATTGCAGCCGCTGCTGTGTCCAGGCCCAGGAGCCTTAGCACTGTGCTGTGATGTCACTCAATACCACTGACATCACTAGGTGTAAACAACATCTCTCCTTTGCTGTGTATGTGACTATGGAGCTGTTTGGTGATGTCGTCTATTACGGCCTTCATAGAAGCAACAGGAGATTGTTGCATCCATCTAGAACCCTCAGAACTACAGTGCTATGATGTCACTCACTTCCACAGGCCTTGCAGAGTGTAAACAACAACAACCCAGCTTTGTTGTGTATGTAACCATAGGGATTGTGATGTCACCTAGAACCTTCACAGCAGCGACAGCTTTATGAGGAGCATCAGCACTGCTCTGCCTGAGCAGAACCATCACCGCCATAGGTTGTCAAATAACCCGGATTTAACCCACACAGGTAAGTCCAATGGGGTGCAGGCATGTCCTCTATGCTTACAGCTTCCCGTGGGTGTTGGTTTGATACCGTTTGGGGACAGCCAAGGAGGCATCTGCAGGCAACAAAGGTAGGTGTGTGCTTGTGTGTGTGTTTCCTATGCAGATCCTAAGCCCAGTGTCACATGCAAGTAGGAGGAGTAAGAAGGGTTCCTGGCAAATCCGGGTTATGGATTGCATTTAAAAAGGCCCCGTGGGAGTGCAATGGGCCCCTGTCTTGCTGCTTAGCAATAATGGTATGGGTTTAGGTTCTGCTGTGTGTACTGGTGGTTGACTGCCCCCCAGCCCAGAGTGTGCATGGAAAATTGTCTGGCAGCCTCCCTGACAGCAAGCAGTGATAGTGCCCATGAAGGGGACCTTGTTGGGCCCGCCCCTTTCACGGTTATCGCTTCTCGGCCTTTTGGCTAAGATCAAGTGTAGTATCTGTTCTTATCAGTTTAATATCTGATACGTCCCCTATCTGGGGACCATATATTAAATGGATTTTTGAGAACGGGGGCCGATTTCGAAGCTTGCTTCCGTCGCCCTATGCATTGACCCGATATGGCAGTATCTTCGGGTACAGTGCACCACCCCCTTACAGGGTTAAAAAGAAAGATTCCTACTTTCATTGCTACCTGCTTGCTGGCTAGCCAGCTAGCCAGCCCTGTGGGCCTTGCTGCTGCTGCTGCTGCTGCTGCAGCCAAAAAACAAAAGGTGGTGCTGCTGCTGCTGCTTCTGCTGCTTCTGCTTGTGTCTGGCCGCTGTTGGAGCGTCCAGGCACAGGACTTCTGCTGCTGCTGACTAAATGGCCTCCTTAATTGGATCATTTGAGTAGCCAGCACACCTGTGCAGGTAGGGCATGACATGATAGGCAGCTGCCTTGATAGCGGGTGGGTGCTGAATGTTCCTAATTGACAAAATAAGATTAATGCTTATGAAGAAATATAAAATCTCATCCCTTCCCCAATATCGCGCCACACCCCTACCCCTTAATTCCCTGGTTGAACTTGATGGACATATGTCTTTTTTCGACCGTACTAACTATGTAACTATGTAACATAACATGGGGGGGTCTCCTGGCTGTTCACACAGGTGTGTCATTGCTGTACATTGACCATGCATTGCTTCTGTGGTATTGCAAAGGCAAAGACAAATGCTTCCAGCCATCCATTGCACTAATGGATTGGTCATCAGCTGGCTGTCTATGTCCCGCATCAATATAGACCAAAGTACAGAGGGTTAGGCTATGCTATAGTGCACCTACCTGATGCATCAGAAGGTGCGAGGCCCTTGCTAAATTCTGTGCACAGACTTTGAGATCTATGCTTTAGACTGTATCTAAACCTGCTCCAACATGGACTGACATTCTGGCCTACTTTCAGCCGATGCGACTTGTCTGTCGCTGAACAGTCGCTTTTTATGTATTCAGCACCTATGTATAATGTTGTAAAAATGCTCTAGAAGCTAAAGTCGCAGAAATGTCACACATATTTGGCCTGCAACTTTCTGTGCGACAAATTCAGACAGGAAAAATCAGTATAAATCCTTAGAAAATTATCCCCCAGTGTCTCCATCTGCTGGCGGTATTGAATAAGCATTGCTGCACTGATGGGGTATGCATTAGACGAAAAAAAAGAAGAAAAAGAAGAATAATACGCCCAGAAAAGAGGCGAAAAGGAGAAAAACGTAAAAAAACGTGAAAAAAAAGTAAGAGGAAGAGAAGGGAAAAAAAGGTGGAAATGGGTTTAAAAGTGATTTCGGCGGAGAAATATATATATATATATATATATATATATATATATATATATATATATATATATACGCGCACACACACACATATATATAAACGTATTCTCCGTTGAGATATTGCAGCCGCTGCTGTGTCCAGGCCCAGGAGCCTTAGCACTGTGCTGTGATGTCACTCAATACCACTGACATCACTAGGTGTAAACAACATCTCTCCTTTGCTGTGTATGTGACTATGGAGCTGTTTGGTGATGTCGTCTATTATGGCCTTCATAGAAGCAACAGGAGATTGTTGCATCCATCTAGAACCCTCAGAACTACAGTGCTATGATGTCACTCACTTCCACAGGCCTTGCAGAGTGTAAACAACAACAACCCAGCTTTGTTGTGTATGTAACCATAGGGATTGTGATGTCACCTAGAACCTTCACAGCAGCGACAGCTTTATGAGGAGCATCAGCACTGCTCTGCCTGAGCAGAACCATCACCGCCATAGGTTGTCAAATAACCCGGATTTAACCCACACAGGTAAGTCCAATGGGGTGCAGGCATGTCCTCTATGCTTACAGCTTCCCGTGGGTGTTGGTTTGATACCGTTTGGGGACAGCCAAGGAGGCATCTGCAGGCAACAAAGGTAGGTGTGTGCTTGTGTGTGTGTTTCCTATGCAGATCCTAAGCCCAGTGTCACATGCAAGTAGGAGGAGTAAGAAGGGTTCCTGGCAAATCCGGGTTATGGATTGCATTTAAAAAGGCCCCGTGGGAGTGCAATGGGCCCCTGTCTTGCTGCTTAGCAATAATGGTATGGGTTTAGGTTCTGCTGTGTGTACTGGTGGTTGACTGCCCCCCAGCCCAGAGTGTGCATGGAAAATTGTCTGGCAGCCTCCCTGACAGCAAGCAGTGATAGTGCCCATGAAGGGGACCTTGTTGGGCCCGCCCCTTTCACGGTTATCGCTTCTCGGCCTTTTGGCTAAGATCAAGTGTAGTATCTGTTCTTATCAGTTTAATATCTGATACGTCCCCTATCTGGGGACCATATATTAAATGGATTTTTGAGAACGGGGGCCGATTTCGAAGCTTGCTTCCGTCGCCCTATGCATTGACCCGATATGGCAGTATCTTCGGGTACAGTGCACCACCCCCTTACAGGGTTAAAAAGAAAGATTCCTACTTTCATTGCTACCTGCTTGCTGGCTAGCCAGCTAGCCAGCCCTGTGGGCCTTGCTGCTGCTGCTGCTGCTGCTGCTGCAGCCAAAAAACAAAAGGTGGTGCTGCTGCTGCTGCTTCTGCTGCTTCTGCTTGTGTCTGGCCGCTGTTGGAGCGTCCAGGCACAGGACTTCTGCTGCTGCTGACTAAATGGCCTCCTTAATTGGATCATTTGAGTAGCCAGCACACCTGTGCAGGTAGGGCATGACATGATAGGCAGCTGCCTTGATAGCGGGTGGGTGCTGAATGTTCCTAATTGACAAAATAAGATTAATGCTTATGAAGAAATATAAAATCTCATCCCTTCCCCAATATCGCGCCACACCCCTACCCCTTAATTCCCTGGTTGAACTTGATGGACATATGTCTTTTTTCGACCGTACTAACTATGTAACTATGTAACATAACATGGGGGGGTCTCCTGGCTGTTCACACAGGTGTGTCATTGCTGTACATTGACCATGCATTGCTTCTGTGGTATTGCAAAGGCAAAGACAAATGCTTCCAGCCATCCATTGCACTAATGGATTGGTCATCAGCTGGCTGTCTATGTCCCGCATCAATATAGACCAAAGTACAGAGGGTTAGGCTATGCTATAGTGCACCTACCTGATGCATCAGAAGGTGCGAGGCCCTTGCTAAATTCTGTGCACAGGCTTTGAGATCTATGCTTTAGACTGTATCTAAACCTGCTCCAACATGGACTGACATTCTGGCCTACTTTCAGCCGATGCGACTTGTCTGTCGCTGAACAGTCGCTTTTTATGTATTCAGCACCTATGTATAATGTTGTAAAAATGCTCTAGAAGCTAAAGTCGCAGAAATGTCACACATATTTGGCCTGCAACTTTCTGTGCGACAAATTCAGACAGGAAAAATCAGTATAAATCCTTAGAAAATTATCCCCCAGTGTCTCCATCTGCTGGCGGTATTGAATAAGCATTGCTGCACTGATGGGGTATGCATTAGACGAAAAAAAAGAAGAAAAAGAAGAATAATACGCCCAGAAAAGAGGCGAAAAGGAGAAAAACGTAAGAAAACGTGAAAAAAAAGTAAGAGGAAGAGAAGGGAAAAAAAGGTGGAAATGGGTTTAAAAGTGATTTCGGCGGAGAAATATATATATATATATATATATATATATATATATATATATATACGCGCACACACACACATATATATAAACGTATTCTCCGTTGAGATATTGCAGCCGCTGCTGTGTCCAGGCCCAGGAGCCTTAGCACTGTGCTGTGATGTCACTCAATACCACTGACATCACTAGGTGTAAACAACATCTCTCCTTTGCTGTGTATGTGACTATGGAGCTGTTTGGTGATGTCGTCTATTACGGCCTTCATAGAAGCAACAGGAGATTGTTGCATCCTTCTTGAACCCTCAGAACTACAGTGCTATGATGTCACTCACTTCCACAGGCCTTGCAGAGTGTAAACAACAACAACCCAGCTTTGTTGTGTATGTAACCATAGGGATTGTGATGTCACCTAGAACCTTCACAGCAGCGACAGCTTTATGAGGAGCATCAGCACTGCTCTGCCTGAGCAGAACCATCACCGCCATAGGTTGTCAAATAACCCGGATTTAACCCACACAGGTAAGTCCAATGGGGTGCAGGCATGTCCTCTATGCTTACAGCTTCCCGTGGGTGTTGGTTTGATACCGTTTGGGGACAGCCAAGGAGGCATCTGCAGGCAACAAAGGTAGGTGTGTGCTTGTGTGTGTGTTTCCTATGCAGATCCTAAGCCCAGTGTCACATGCAAGTAGGAGGAGTAAGAAGGGTTCCTGGCAAATCCGGGTTATGGATTGCATTTAAAAAGGCCCCGTGGGAGTGCAATGGGCCCCTGTCTTGCTGCTTAGCAATAATGGTATGGGTTTAGGTTCTGCTGTGTGTACTGGTGGTTGACTGCCCCCCAGCCCAGAGTGTGCATGGAAAATTGTCTGGCAGCCTCCCTGACAGCAAGCAGTGATAGTGCCCATGAAGGGGACCTTGTTGGGCCCGCCCCTTTCACGGTTATCGCTTCTCGGCCTTTTGGCTAAGATCAAGTGTAGTATCTGTTCTTATCAGTTTAATATCTGATACGTCCCCTATCTGGGGACCATATATTAAATGGATTTTTGAGAACGGGGGCCGATTTCGAAGCTTGCTTCCGTCGCCCTATGCATTGACCCGATATGGCAGTATCTTCGGGTACAGTGCACCACCCCCTTACAGGGTTAAAAAGAAAGATTCCTACTTTCATTGCTACCTGCTTGCTGGCTAGCCAGCTAGCCAGCCCTGTGGGCCTTGCTGCTGCTGCTGCTGCTGCTGCAGCCAAAAAACAAAAGGTGGTGCTGCTGCTGCTGCTTCTGCTGCTTCTGCTTGTGTCTGGCCGCTGTTGGAGCGTCCAGGCACAGGACTTCTGCTGCTGCTGACTAAATGGCCTCCTTAATTGGATCATTTGAGTAGCCAGCACACCTGTGCAGGTAGGGCATGACATGATAGGCAGCTGCCTTGATAGCGGGTGGGTGCTGAATGTTCCTAATTGACAAAATAAGATTAATGCTTATGAAGAAATATAAAATCTCATCCCTTCCCCAATATCGCGCCACACCCCTACCCCTTAATTCCCTGGTTGAACTTGATGGACATATGTCTTTTTTCGACCGTACTAACTATGTAACTATGTAACATAACATGGGGGGGGTCTCCTGGCTGTTCACACAGGTGTGTCATTGCTGTACATTGACCATGCATTGCTTCTGTGGTATTGCAAAGGCAAAGACAAATGCTTCCAGCCATCCATTGCACTAATGGATTGGTCATCAGCTGGCTGTCTATGTCCCGCATCAATATAGACCAAAGTACAGAGGGTTAGGCTATGCTATAGTGCACCTACCTGATGCATCAGAAGGTGCGAGGCCCTTGCTAAATTCTGTGCACAGACTTTGAGATCTATGCTTTAGACTGTATCTAAACCTGCTCCAACATGGACTGACATTCTGGCCTACTTTCAGCCGATGCGACTTGTCTGTCGCTGAACAGTCGCTTTTTATGTATTCAGCACCTATGTATAATGTTGTAAAAATGCTCTAGAAGCTAAAGTCGCAGAAATGTCACACATATTTGGCCTGCAACTTTCTGTGCGACAAATTCAGACAGGAAAAATCAGTATAAATCCTTAGAAAATTATCCCCCAGTGTCTCCATCTGCTGGCGGTATTGAATAAGCATTGCTGCACTGATGGGGTATGCATTAGACGAAAAAAAAGAAGAAAAAGAAGAATAATACGCCCAGAAAAGAGGCGAAAAGGAGAAAAACGTAAAAAAACGTGAAAAAAAAGTAAGAGGAAGAGAAGGGAAAAAAAGGTGGAAATGGGTTTAAAAGTGATTTCGGCGGAGAAATATATATATATATATATATATATATATATATATATATATATATACGCGCACACACACACATATATATAAACGTATTCTCCGTTGAGATATTGCAGCCGCTGCTGTGTCCAGGCCCAGGAGCCTTAGCACTGTGCTGTGATGTCACTCAATACCACTGACATCACTAGGTGTAAACAACATCTCTCCTTTGCTGTGTATGTGACTATGGAGCTGTTTGGTGATGTCGTCTATTATGGCCTTCATAGAAGCAACAGGAGATTGTTGCATCCATCTAGAACCCTCAGAACTACAGTGCTATGATGTCACTCACTTCCACAGGCCTTGCAGAGTGTAAACAACAACAACCCAGCTTTGTTGTGTATGTAACCATAGGGATTGTGATGTCACCTAGAACCTTCACAGCAGCGACAGCTTTATGAGGAGCATCAGCACTGCTCTGCCTGAGCAGAACCATCACCGCCATAGGTTGTCAAATAACCCGGATTTAACCCACACAGGTAAGTCCAATGGGGTGCAGGCATGTCCTCTATGCTTACAGCTTCCCGTGGGTGTTGGTTTGATACCGTTTGGGGACAGCCAAGGAGGCATCTGCAGGCAACAAAGGTAGGTGTGTGCTTGTGTGTGTGTTTCCTATGCAGATCCTAAGCCCAGTGTCACATGCAAGTAGGAGGAGTAAGAAGGGTTCCTGGCAAATCCGGGTTATGGATTGCATTTAAAAAGGCCCCGTGGGAGTGCAATGGGCCCCTGTCTTGCTGCTTAGCAATAATGGTATGGGTTTAGGTTCTGCTGTGTGTACTGGTGGTTGACTGCCCCCCAGCCCAGAGTGTGCATGGAAAATTGTCTGGCAGCCTCCCTGACAGCAAGCAGTGATAGTGCCCATGAAGGGGACCTTGTTGGGCCCGCCCCTTTCACGGTTATCGCTTCTCGGCCTTTTGGCTAAGATCAAGTGTAGTATCTGTTCTTATCAGTTTAATATCTGATACGTCCCCTATCTGGGGACCATATATTAAATGGATTTTTGAGAACGGGGGCCGATTTCGAAGCTTGCTTCCGTCGCCCTATGCATTGACCCGATATGGCAGTATCTTCGGGTACAGTGCACCACCCCCTTACAGGGTTAAAAAGAAAGATTCCTACTTTCATTGCTACCTGCTTGCTGGCTAGCCAGCTAGCCAGCCCTGTGGGCCTTGCTGCTGCTGCTGCTGCTGCTGCAGCCAAAAAACAAAAGGTGGTGCTGCTGCTGCTGCTTCTGCTGCTTCTGCTTGTGTCTGGCCGCTGTTGGAGCGTCCAGGCACAGGACTTCTGCTGCTGCTGACTAAATGGCCTCCTTAATTGGATCATTTGAGTAGCCAGCACACCTGTGCAGGTAGGGCATGACATGATAGGCAGCTGCCTTGATAGCGGGTGGGTGCTGAATGTTCCTAATTGACAAAATAAGATTAATGCTTATGAAGAAATATAAAATCTCATCCCTTCCCCAATATCGCGCCACACCCCTACCCCTTAATTCCCTGGTTGAACTTGATGGACATATGTCTTTTTTCGACCGTACTAACTATGTAACTATGTAACATAACATGGGGGGGTCTCCTGGCTGTTCACACAGGTGTGTCATTGCTGTACATTGACCATGCATTGCTTCTGTGGTATTGCAAAGGCAAAGACAAATGCTTCCAGCCATCCATTGCACTAATGGATTGGTCATCAGCTGGCTGTCTATGTCCCGCATCAATATAGACCAAAGTACAGAGGGTTAGGCTATGCTATAGTGCACCTACCTGATGCATCAGAAGGTGCGAGGCCCTTGCTAAATTCTGTGCACAGACTTTGAGATCTATGCTTTAGACTGTATCTAAACCTGCTCCAACATGGACTGACATTCTGGCCTACTTTCAGCCGATGCGACTTGTCTGTCGCTGAACAGTCGCTTTTTATGTATTCAGCACCTATGTATAATGTTGTAAAAATGCTCTAGAAGCTAAAGTCGCAGAAATGTCACACATATTTGGCCTGCAACTTTCTGTGCGACAAATTCAGACAGGAAAAATCAGTATAAATCCTTAGAAAATTATCCCCCAGTGTCTCCATCTGCTGGCGGTATTGAATAAGCATTGCTGCACTGATGGGGTATGCATTAGACGAAAAAAAAGAAGAAAAAGAAGAATAATACGCCCAGAAAAGAGGCGAAAAGGAGAAAAACGTAAAAAAACGTGAAAAAAAAGTAAGAGGAAGAGAAGGGAAAAAAAGGTGGAAATGGGTTTAAAAGTGATTTCGGCGGAGAAATATATATATATATATATATATATATATATATATATATATATACGCGCACACACACACATATATATAAACGTATTCTCCGTTGAGATATTGCAGCCGCTGCTGTGTCCAGGCCCAGGAGCCTTAGCACTGTGCTGTGATGTCACTCAATACCACTGACATCACTAGGTGTAAACAACATCTCTCCTTTGCTGTGTATGTGACTATGGAGCTGTTTGGTGATGTCGTCTATTATGGCCTTCATAGAAGCAACAGGAGATTGTTGCATCCATCTAGAACCCTCAGAACTACAGTGCTATGATGTCACTCACTTCCACAGGCCTTGCAGAGTGTAAACAACAACAACCCAGCTTTGTTGTGTATGTAACCATAGGGATTGTGATGTCACCTAGAACCTTCACAGCAGCGACAGCTTTATGAGGAGCATCAGCACTGCTCTGCCTGAGCAGAACCATCACCGCCATAGGTTGTCAAATAACCCGGATTTAACCCACACAGGTAAGTCCAATGGGGTGCAGGCATGTCCTCTATGCTTACAGCTTCCCGTGGGTGTTGGTTTGATACCGTTTGGGGACAGCCAAGGAGGCATCTGCAGGCAACAAAGGTAGGTGTGTGCTTGTGTGTGTGTTTCCTATGCAGATCCTAAGCCCAGTGTCACATGCAAGTAGGAGGAGTAAGAAGGGTTCCTGGCAAATCCGGGTTATGGATTGCATTTAAAAAGGCCCCGTGGGAGTGCAATGGGCCCCTGTCTTGCTGCTTAGCAATAATGGTATGGGTTTAGGTTCTGCTGTGTGTACTGGTGGTTGACTGCCCCCCAGCCCAGAGTGTGCATGGAAAATTGTCTGGCAGCCTCCCTGACAGCAAGCAGTGATAGTGCCCATGAAGGGGACCTTGTTGGGCCCGCCCCTTTCACGGTTATCGCTTCTCGGCCTTTTGGCTAAGATCAAGTGTAGTATCTGTTCTTATCAGTTTAATATCTGATACGTCCCCTATCTGGGGACCATATATTAAATGGATTTTTGAGAACGGGGGCCGATTTCGAAGCTTGCTTCCGTCGCCCTATGCATTGACCCGATATGGCAGTATCTTCGGGTACAGTGCACCACCCCCTTACAGGGTTAAAAAGAAAGATTCCTACTTTCATTGCTACCTGCTTGCTGGCTAGCCAGCTAGCCAGCCCTGTGGGCCTTGCTGCTGCTGCTGCTGCAGCCAAAAAACAAAAGGTGGTGCTGCTGCTGCTGCTTCTGCTGCTTCTGCTTGTGTCTGGCCGCTGTTGGAGCGTCCAGGCACAGGACTTCTGCTGCTGCTGCTGACTAAATGGCCTCCTTAATTGGATCATTTGAGTAGCCAGCACACCTGTGCAGGTAGGGCATGACATGATAGGCAGCTGCCTTGATAGCGGGTGGGTGCTGAATGTTCCTAATTGACAAAATAAGATTAATGCTTATGAAGAAATATAAAATCTCATCCCTTCCCCAATATCGCCCCACACCCCTACCCCTTAATTCCCTGGTTGAACTTGATGGACATATGTCTTTTTTCGACCGTACTAACTATGTAACTATGTAACATAACATGGGGGGGTCTCCTGGCTGTTCACACAGGTGTGTCATTGCTGTACATTGACCATGCATTGCTTCTGTGGTATTGCAAAGGCAAAGACAAATGCTTCCAGCCATCCATTGCACTAATGGATTGGTCATCAGCTGGCTGTCTATGTCCCGCATCAATATAGACCAAAGTACAGAGGGTTAGGCTATGCTATAGTGCACCTACCTGATGCATCAGAAGGTGCGAGGCCCTTGCTAAATTCTGTGCACAGACTTTGAGATCTATGCTTTAGACTGTATCTAAACCTGCTCCAACATGGACTGACATTCTGGCCTACTTTCAGCCGATGCGACTTGTCTGTCGCTGAACAGTCGCTTTTTATGTATTCAGCACCTATGTATAATGTTGTAAAAATGCTCTAGAAGCTAAAGTCGCAGAAATGTCACACATATTTGGCCTGCAACTTTCTGTGCGACAAATTCAGACAGGAAAAATCAGTATAAATCCTTAGAAAATTATCCCCCAGTGTCTCCATCTGCTGGCGGTATTGAATAAGCATTGCTGCACTGATGGGGTATGCATTAGACGAAAAAAAAGAAGAAAAAGAAGAATAATACGCCCAGAAAAGAGGCGAAAAGGAGAAAAACGTAAAAAAACGTGAAAAAAAAGTAAGAGGAAGAGAAGGGAAAAAAAGGTGGAAATGGGTTTAAAAGTGATTTCGGCGGAGAAATATATATATATATATATATATATATATATATATATATATATATACGCGCACACACACACATATATATAAACGTATTCTCCGTTGAGATATTGCAGCCGCTGCTGTGTCCAGGCCCAGGAGCCTTAGCACTGTGCTGTGATGTCACTCAATACCACTGACATCACTAGGTGTAAACAACATCTCTCCTTTGCTGTGTATGTGACTATGGAGCTGTTTGGTGATGTCGTCTATTATGGCCTTCATAGAAGCAACAGGAGATTGTTGCATCCATCTAGAACCCTCAGAACTACAGTGCTATGATGTCACTCACTTCCACAGGCCTTGCAGAGTGTAAACAACAACAACCCAGCTTTGTTGTGTATGTAACCATAGGGATTGTGATGTCACCTAGAACCTTCACAGCAGCGACAGCTTTATGAGGAGCATCAGCACTGCTCTGCCTGAGCAGAACCATCACCGCCATAGGTTGTCAAATAACCCGGATTTAACCCACACAGGTAAGTCCAATGGGGTGCAGGCATGTCCTCTATGCTTACAGCTTCCCGTGGGTGTTGGTTTGATACCGTTTGGGGACAGCCAAGGAGGCATCTGCAGGCAACAAAGGTAGGTGTGTGCTTGTGTGTGTGTTTCCTATGCAGATCCTAAGCCCAGTGTCACATGCAAGTAGGAGGAGTAAGAAGGGTTCCTGGCAAATCCGGGTTATGGATTGCATTTAAAAAGGCCCCGTGGGAGTGCAATGGGCCCCTGTCTTGCTGCTTAGCAATAATGGTATGGGTTTAGGTTCTGCTGTGTGTACTGGTGGTTGACTGCCCCCCAGCCCAGAGTGTGCATGGAAAATTGTCTGGCAGCCTCCCTGACAGCAAGCAGTGATAGTGCCCATGAAGGGGACCTTGTTGGGCCCGCCCCTTTCACGGTTATCGCTTCTCGGCCTTTTGGCTAAGATCAAGTGTAGTATCTGTTCTTATCAGTTTAATATCTGATACGTCCCCTATCTGGGGACCATATATTAAATGGATTTTTGAGAACGGGGGCCGATTTCGAAGCTTGCTTCCGTCGCCCTATGCATTGACCCGATATGGCAGTATCTTCGGGTACAGTGCACCACCCCCTTACAGGGTTAAAAAGAAAGATTCCTACTTTCATTGCTACCTGCTTGCTGGCTAGCCAGCTAGCCAGCCCTGTGGGCCTTGCTGCTGCTGCTGCTGCTGCTGCAGCCAAAAAACAAAAGGTGGTGCTGCTGCTGCTGCTTCTGCTGCTTCTGCTTGTGTCTGGCCGCTGTTGGAGCGTCCAGGCACAGGACTTCTGCTGCTGCTGACTAAATGGCCTCCTTAATTGGATCATTTGAGTAGCCAGCACACCTGTGCAGGTAGGGCATGACATGATAGGCAGCTGCCTTGATAGCGGGTGGGTGCTGAATGTTCCTAATTGACAAAATAAGATTAATGCTTATGAAGAAATATAAAATCTCATCCCTTCCCCAATATCGCGCCACACCCCTACCCCTTAATTCCCTGGTTGAACTTGATGGACATATGTCTTTTTTCGACCGTACTAACTATGTAACTATGTAACATAACATGGGGGGGTCTCCTGGCTGTTCACACAGGTGTGTCATTGCTGTACATTGACCATGCATTGCTTCTGTGGTATTGCAAAGGCAAAGACAAATGCTTCCAGCCATCCATTGCACTAATGGATTGGTCATCAGCTGGCTGTCTATGTCCCGCATCAATATAGACCAAAGTACAGAGGGTTAGGCTATGCTATAGTGCACCTACCTGATGCATCAGAAGGTGCGAGGCCCTTGCTAAATTCTGTGCACAGACTTTGAGATCTATGCTTTAGACTGTATCTAAACCTGCTCCAACATGGACTGACATTCTGGCCTACTTTCAGCCGATGCGACTTGTCTGTCGCTGAACAGTCGCTTTTTATGTATTCAGCACCTATGTATAATGTTGTAAAAATGCTCTAGAAGCTAAAGTCGCAGAAATGTCACACATATTTGGCCTGCAACTTTCTGTGCGACAAATTCAGACAGGAAAAATCAGTATAAATCCTTAGAAAATTATCCCCCAGTGTCTCCATCTGCTGGCGGTATTGAATAAGCATTGCTGCACTGATGGGGTATGCATTAGACGAAAAAAAAGAAGAAAAAGAAGAATAATACGCCCAGAAAAGAGGCGAAAAGGAGAAAAACGTAAAAAAACGTGAAAAAAAAGTAAGAGGAAGAGAAGGGAAAAAAAGGTGGAAATGGGTTTAAAAGTGATTTCGGCGGAGAAATATATATATATATATATATATATATATATATATATATATATATACGCGCACACACACACATATATATAAACGTATTCTCCGTTGAGATATTGCAGCCGCTGCTGTGTCCAGGCCCAGGAGCCTTAGCACTGTGCTGTGATGTCACTCAATACCACTGACATCACTAGGTGTAAACAACATCTCTCCTTTGCTGTGTATGCGACTATGGAGCTGTTTGGTGATGTCGTCTATTATGGCCTTCATAGAAGCAACAGGAGATTGTTGCATCCATCTAGAACCCTCAGAACTACAGTGCTATGATGTCACTCACTTCCACAGGCCTTGCAGAGTGTAAACAACAACAACCCAGCTTTGTTGTGTATGTAACCATAGGGATTGTGATGTCACCTAGAACCTTCACAGCAGCGACAGCTTTATGAGGAGCATCAGCACTGCTCTGCCTGAGCAGAACCATCACCGCCATAGGTTGTCAAATAACCCGGATTTAACCCACACAGGTAAGTCCAATGGGGTGCAGGCATGTCCTCTATGCTTACAGCTTCCCGTGGGTGTTGGTTTGATACCGTTTGGGGACAGCCAAGGAGGCATCTGCAGGCAACAAAGGTAGGTGTGTGCTTGTGTGTGTGTTTCCTATGCAGATCCTAAGCCCAGTGTCACATGCAAGTAGGAGGAGTAAGAAGGGTTCCTGGCAAATCCGGGTTATGGATTGCATTTAAAAAGGCCCCGTGGGAGTGCAATGGGCCCCTGTCTTGCTGCTTAGCAATAATGGTATGGGTTTAGGTTCTGCTGTGTGTACTGGTGGTTGACTGCCCCCCAGCCCAGAGTGTGCATGGAAAATTGTCTGGCAGCCTCCCTGACAGCAAGCAGTGATAGTGCCCATGAAGGGGACCTTGTTGGGCCCGCCCCTTTCACGGTTATCGCTTCTCGGCCTTTTGGCTAAGATCAAGTGTAGTATCTGTTCTTATCAGTTTAATATCTGATACGTCCCCTATCTGGGGACCATATATTAAATGGATTTTTGAGAACGGGGGCCGATTTCGAAGCTTGCTTCCGTCGCCCTATGCATTGACCCGATATGGCAGTATCTTCGGGTACAGTGCACCACCCCCTTACAGGGTTAAAAAGAAAGATTCCTACTTTCATTGCTACCTGCTTGCTGGCTAGCCAGCTAGCCAGCCCTGTGGGCCTTGCTGCTGCTGCTGCTGCTGCTGCAGCCAAAAAACAAAAGGTGGTGCTGCTGCTGCTGCTTCTGCTGCTTCTGCTTGTGTCTGGCCGCTGTTGGAGCGTCCAGGCACAGGACTTCTGCTGCTGCTGACTAAATGGCCTCCTTAATTGGATCATTTGAGTAGCCAGCACACCTGTGCAGGTAGGGCATGACATGATAGGCAGCTGCCTTGATAGCGGGTGGGTGCTGAATGTTCCTAATTGACAAAATAAGATTAATGCTTATGAAGAAATATAAAATCTCATCCCTTCCCCAATATCGCGCCACACCCCTACCCCTTAATTCCCTGGTTGAACTTGATGGACATATGTCTTTTTTCGACCGTACTAACTATGTAACTATGTAACATAACATGGGGGGGTCTCCTGGCTGTTCACACAGGTGTGTCATTGCTGTACATTGACCATGCATTGCTTCTGTGGTATTGCAAAGGCAAAGACAAATGCTTCCAGCCATCCATTGCACTAATGGATTGGTCATCAGCTGGCTGTCTATGTCCCGCATCAATATAGACCAAAGTACAGAGGGTTAGGCTATGCTATAGTGCACCTACCTGATGCATCAGAAGGTGCGAGGCCCTTGCTAAATTCTGTGCACAGACTTTGAGATCTATGCTTTAGACTGTATCTAAACCTGCTCCAACATGGACTGACATTCTGGCCTACTTTCAGCCGATGCGACTTGTCTGTCGCTGAACAGTCGCTTTTTATGTATTCAGCACCTATGTATAATGTTGTAAAAATGCTCTAGAAGCTAAAGTCGCAGAAATGTCACACATATTTGGCCTGCAACTTTCTGTGCGACAAATTCAGACAGGAAAAATCAGTATAAATCCTTAGAAAATTATCCCCCAGTGTCTCCATCTGCTGGCGGTATTGAATAAGCATTGCTGCACTGATGGGGTATGCATTAGACGAAAAAAAAGAAGAAAAAGAAGAATAATACGCCCAGAAAAGAGGCGAAAAGGAGAAAAACGTAAAAAAACGTGAAAAAAAAGTAAGAGGAAGAGAAGGGAAAAAAAGGTGGAAATGGGTTTAAAAGTGATTTCGGCGGAGAAATATATATATATATATATATATATATATATATATATATATACGCGCACACACACACATATATATAAACGTATTCTCCGTTGAGATATTGCAGCCGCTGCTGTGTCCAGGCCCAGGAGCCTTAGCACTGTGCTGTGATGTCACTCAATACCACTGACATCACTAGGTGTAAACAACATCTCTCCTTTGCTGTGTATGTGACTATGGAGCTGTTTGGTGATGTCGTCTATTATGGCCTTCATAGAAGCAACAGGAGATTGTTGCATCCATCTAGAACCCTCAGAACTACAGTGCTATGATGTCACTCACTTCCACAGGCCTTGCAGAGTGTAAACAACAACAACCCAGCTTTGTTGTGTATGTAACCATAGGGATTGTGATGTCACCTAGAACCTTCACAGCAGCGACAGCTTTATGAGGAGCATCAGCACTGCTCTGCCTGAGCAGAACCATCACCGCCATAGGTTGTCAAATAACCCGGATTTAACCCACACAGGTAAGTCCAATGGGGTGCAGGCATGTCCTCTATGCTTACAGCTTCCCGTGGGTGTTGGTTTGATACCGTTTGGGGACAGCCAAGGAGGCATCTGCAGGCAACAAAGGTAGGTGTGTGCTTGTGTGTGTGTTTCCTATGCAGATCCTAAGCCCAGTGTCACATGCAAGTAGGAGGAGTAAGAAGGGTTCCTGGCAAATCCGGGTTATGGATTGCATTTAAAAAGGCCCCGTGGGAGTGCAATGGGCCCCTGTCTTGCTGCTTAGCAATAATGGTATGGGTTTAGGTTCTGCTGTGTGTACTGGTGGTTGACTGCCCCCCAGCCCAGAGTGTGCATGGAAAATTGTCTGGCAGCCTCCCTGACAGCAAGCAGTGATAGTGCCCATGAAGGGGACCTTGTTGGGCCCGCCCCTTTCACGGTTATCGCTTCTCGGCCTTTTGGCTAAGATCAAGTGTAGTATCTGTTCTTATCAGTTTAATATCTGATACGTCCCCTATCTGGGGACCATATATTAAATGGATTTTTGAGAACGGGGGCCGATTTCGAAGCTTGCTTCCGTCGCCCTATGCATTGACCCGATATGGCAGTATCTTCGGGTACAGTGCACCACCCCCTTACAGGGTTAAAAAGAAAGATTCCTACTTTCATTGCTACCTGCTTGCTGGCTAGCCAGCTAGCCAGCTAGCCAGCCCTGTGGGCCTTGCTGCTGCTGCTGCTGCTGCTGCAGCCAAAAAACAAAAGGTGGTGCTGCTGCTGCTCTCTGCTGCTTCTGCTTGTGTCTGGCCGCTGTTGGAGCGTCCAGGCACAGGACTTCTGCTGCTGCTGACTAAATGGCCTCCTTAATTGGATCATTTGAGTAGCCAGCACACCTGTGCAGGTAGGGCATGACATGATAGGCAGCTGCCTTGATAGCGGGTGGGTGCTGAATGTTCCTAATTGACAAAATAAGATTAATGCTTATGAAGAAATATAAAATCTCATCCCTTCCCCAATATCGCGCCACACCCCTACCCCTTAATTCCCTGGTTGAACTTGATGGACATATGTCTTTTTTCGACCGTACTAACTATGTAACTATGTAACATAACATGGGGGGGTCTCCTGGCTGTTCACACAGGTGTGTCATTGCTGTACATTGACCATGCATTGCTTCTGTGGTATTGCAAAGGCAAAGACAAATGCTTCCAGCCATCCATTGCACTAATGGATTGGTCATCAGCTGGCTGTCTATGTCCCGCATCAATATAGACCAAAGTACAGAGGGTTAGGCTATGCTATAGTGCACCTACCTGATGCATCAGAAGGTGCGAGGCCCTTGCTAAATTCTGTGCACAGACTTTGAGATCTATGCTTTAGACTGTATCTAAACCTGCTCCAACATGGACTGACATTCTGGCCTACTTTCAGCCGATGCGACTTGTCTGTCGCTGAACAGTCGCTTTTTATGTATTCAGCACCTATGTATAATGTTGTAAAAATGCTCTAGAAGCTAAAGTCGCAGAAATGTCACACATATTTGGCCTGCAACTTTCTGTGCGACAAATTCAGACAGGAAAAATCAGTATAAATCCTTAGAAAATTATCCCCCAGTGTCTCCATCTGCTGGCGGTATTGAATAAGCATTGCTGCACTGATGGGGTATGCATTAGACGAAAAAAAAGAAGAAAAAGAAGAATAATACGCCCAGAAAAGAGGCGAAAAGGAGAAAAACGTAAAAAAACGTGAAAAAAAAGTAAGAGGAAGAGAAGGGAAAAAAAGGTGGAAATGGGTTTAAAAGTGATTTCGGCGGAGAAATATATATATATATATATATATATATATATATATATATATATATATATACGCGCACACACACACATATATATAAACGTATTCTCCGTTGAGATATTGCAGCCGCTGCTGTGTCCAGGCCCAGGAGCCTTAGCACTGTGCTGTGATGTCACTCAATACCACTGACATCACTAGGTGTAAACAACATCTCTCCTTTGCTGTGTATGTGACTATGGAGCTGTTTGGTGATGTCGTCTATTATGGCCTTCATAGAAGCAACAGGAGATTGTTGCATCCATCTAGAACCCTCAGAACTACAGTGCTATGATGTCACTCACTTCCACAGGCCTTGCAGAGTGTAAACAACAACAACCCAGCTTTGTTGTGTATGTAACCATAGGGATTGTGATGTCACCTAGAACCTTCACAGCAGCGACAGCTTTATGAGGAGCATCAGCACTGCTCTGCCTGAGCAGAACCATCACCGCCATAGGTTGTCAAATAACCTGGATTTAACCCACACAGGTAAGTCCAATGGGGTGCAGGCATGTCCTCTATGCTTACAGCTTCCCGTGGGTGTTGGTTTGATACCGTTTGGGGACAGCCAAGGAGGCATCTGCAGGCAACAAAGGTAGGTGTGTGCTTGTGTGTGTGTTTCCTATGCAGATCCTAAGCCCAGTGTCACATGCAAGTAGGAGGAGTAAGAAGGGTTCCTGGCAAATCCGGGTTATGGATTGCATTTAAAAAGGCCCCGTGGGAGTGCAATGGGCCCCTGTCTTGCTGCTTAGCAATAATGGTATGGGTTTAGGTTCTGCTGTGTGTACTGGTGGTTGACTGCCCCCCAGCCCAGAGTGTGCATGGAAAATTGTCTGGCAGCCTCCCTGACAGCAAGCAGTGATAGTGCCCATGAAGGGGACCTTGTTGGGCCCGCCCCTTTCACGGTTATCGCTTCTCGGCCTTTTGGCTAAGATCAAGTGTAGTATCTGTTCTTATCAGTTTAATATCTGATACGTCCCCTATCTGGGGACCATATATTAAATGGATTTTTGAGAACGGGGGCCGATTTCGAAGCTTGCTTCCGTCGCCCTATGCATTGACCCGATATGGCAGTATCTTCGGGTACAGTGCACCACCCCCTTACAGGGTTAAAAAGAAAGATTCCTACTTTCATTGCTACCTGCTTGCTGGCTAGCCAGCTAGCCAGCCCTGTGGGCCTTGCTGCTGCTGCTGCTGCTGCTGCAGCCAAAAAACAAAAGGTGGTGCTGCTGCTGCTTCTGCTGCTTCTGCTTGTGTCTGGCCGCTGTTGGAGCGTCCAGGCACAGGACTTCTGCTGCTGCTGACTAAATGGCCTCCTTAATTGGATCATTTGAGTAGCCAGCACACCTGTGCAGGTAGGGCATGACATGATAGGCAGCTGCCTTGATAGCGGGTGGGTGCTGAATGTTCCTAATTGACAAAATAAGATTAATGCTTATGAAGAAATATAAAATCTCATCCCTTCCCCAATATCGCGCCACACCCCTACCCCTTAATTCCCTGGTTGAACTTGATGGACATATGTCTTTTTTCGACCGTACTAACTATGTAACTATGTAACATAACATGGGGGGGTCTCCTGGCTGTTCACACAGGTGTGTCATTGCTGTACATTGACCATGCATTGCTTCTGTGGTATTGCAAAGGCAAAGACAAATGCTTCCAGCCATCCATTGCACTAATGGATTGGTCATCAGCTGGCTGTCTATGTCCCGCATCAATATAGACCAAAGTACAGAGGGTTAGGCTATGCTATAGTGCACCTACCTGATGCATCAGAAGGTGCGAGGCCCTTGCTAAATTCTGTGCACAGACTTTGAGATCTATGCTTTAGACTGTATCTAAACCTGCTCCAACATGGACTGACATTCTGGCCTACTTTCAGCCGATGCGACTATGCGACTTGTCTGTCGCTGAACAGTCGCTTTTTATGTATTCAGCACCTATGTATAATGTTGTAAAAATGCTCTAGAAGCTAAAGTCGCAGAAATGTCACACATATTTGGCCTGCAAACAAATTCAGACAGGAAAAATCAGTATAAATCCTTAGAAAATTATCCCCCAGTGTCTCCATCTGCTGGCGGTATTGAATAAGCATTGCTGCACTGATGGGGTATGCATTAGACGAAAAAAAAGAAGAAAAAGAAGAATAATACGCCCAGAAAAGAGGCGAAAAGGAGAAAAACGTAAAAAAACGTGAAAAAAAAGTAAGAGGAAGAGAAGGGAAAAAAAGGTGGAAATGGGTTTAAAAGTGATTTCGGCGGAGAAATATATATATATATATATATATATATATATATATATATATATATACGCGCACACACACACATATATATATAAACGTATTCTCCGTTGAGATATTGCAGCCGCTGCTGTGTCCAGGCCCAGGAGCCTTAGCACTGTGCTGTGATGTCACTCAATACCACTGACATCACTAGGTGTAAACAACATCTCTCCTTTGCTGTGTATGTGACTATGGAGCTGTTTGGTGATGTCGTCTATTATGGCCTTCATAGAAGCAACAGGAGATTGTTGCATCCATCTAGAACCCTCAGAACTACAGTGCTATGATGTCACTCACTTCCACAGGCCTTGCAGAGTGTAAACAACAACAACCCAGCTTTGTTGTGTATGTAACCATAGGGATTGTGATGTCACCTAGAACCTTCACAGCAGCGACAGCTTTATGAGGAGCATCAGCACTGCTCTGCCTGAGCAGAACCATCACCGCCATAGGTTGTCAAATAACCCGGATTTAACCCACACAGGTAAGTCCAATGGGGTGCAGGCATGTCCTCTATGCTTACAGCTTCCCGTGGGTGTTGGTTTGATACCGTTTGGGGACAGCCAAGGAGGCATCTGCAGGCAACAAAGGTAGGTGTGTGCTTGTGTGTGTGTTTCCTATGCAGATCCTAAGCCCAGTGTCACATGCAAGTAGGAGGAGTAAGAAGGGTTCCTGGCAAATCCGGGTTATGGATTGCATTTAAAAAGGCCCCGTGGGAGTGCAATGGGCCCCTGTCTTGCTGCTTAGCAATAATGGTATGGGTTTAGGTTCTGCTGTGTGTACTGGTGGTTGACTGCCCCCCAGCCCAGAGTGTGCATGGAAAATTGTCTGGCAGCCTCCCTGACAGCAAGCAGTGATAGTGCCCATGAAGGGGACCTTGTTGGGCCCGCCCCTTTCACGGTTATCGCTTCTCGGCCTTTTGGCTAAGATCAAGTGTAGTATCTGTTCTTATCAGTTTAATATCTGATACGTCCCCTATCTGGGGACCATATATTAAATGGATTTTTGAGAACGGGGGCCGATTTCGAAGCTTGCTTCCGTCGCCCTATGCATTGACCCGATATGGCAGTATCTTCGGGTACAGTGCACCACCCCCTTACAGGGTTAAAAAGAAAGATTCCTACTTTCATTGCTACCTGCTTGCTGGCTAGCCAGCTAGCCAGCCCTGTGGGCCTTGCTGCTGCTGCTGCTGCTGCTGCAGCCAAAAAACAAAAGGTGGTGCTGCTGCTGCTGCTTCTGCTGCTTCTGCTTGTGTCTGGCCGCTGTTGGAGCGTCCAGGCACAGGACTTCTGCTGCTGCTGACTAAATGGCCTCCTTAATTGGATCATTTGAGTAGCCAGCACACCTGTGCAGGTAGGGCATGACATGATAGGCAGCTGCCTTGATAGCGGGTGGGTGCTGAATGTTCCTAATTGACAAAATAAGATTAATGCTTATGAAGAAATATAAAATCTCATCCCTTCCCCAATATCGCGCCACACCCCTACCCCTTAATTCCCTGGTTGAACTTGATGGACATATGTCTTTTTTCGACCGTACTAACTATGTAACTATGTAACATA
Organism: Hyla sarda; assembly: GCF_029499605.1. NCBI lineage: Eukaryota > Metazoa > Chordata > Amphibia > Anura > Hylidae > Hyla > Hyla sarda. Next base: position 139,552 of record NW_026610448.1, on the reverse strand, counting down.
ACATGGGGGGGTCTCCTGGCTGTTCACACAGGTGTGTCATTGCTGTACATTGACCATGCATTGCTTCTGTGGTATTGCAAAGGCAAAGACAAATGCTTCCAGCCATCCATTGCACTAATGGATTGGTCATCAGCTGGCTGTCTATGTCCCGCATCAATATAGACCAAAGTACAGAGGGTTAGGCTATGCTATAGTGCACCTACCTGATGCATCAGAAGGTGCGAGGCCCTTGCTAAATTCTGTGCACAGACTTTGAGATCTATGCTTTAGACTGTATCTAAACCTGCTCCAACATGGACTGACATTCTGGCCTACTTTCAGCCGATGCGACTTGTCTGTCGCTGAACAGTCGCTTTTTATGTATTCAGCACCTATGTATAATGTTGTAAAAATGCTCTAGAAGCTAAAGTCGCAGAAATGTCACACATATTTGGCCTGCAACTTTCTGTGCGACAAATTCAGACAGGAAAAATCAGTATAAATCCTTAGAAAATTATCCCCCAGTGTCTCCATCTGCTGGCGGTATTGAATAAGCATTGCTGCACTGATGGGGTATGCATTAGACGAAAAAAAAGAAGAAAAAGAAGAATAATACGCCCAGAAAAGAGGCGAAAAGGAGAAAAACGTAAAAAAACGTGAAAAAAAAGTAAGAGGAAGAGAAGGGAAAAAAAGGTGGAAATGGGTTTAAAAGTGATTTCGGCGGAGAATATATATATATATATATATATATATATATATATATATATATATACGCGCACACACACACATATATATAAACGTATTCTCCGTTGAGATATTGCAGCCGCTGCTGTGTCCAGGCCCAGGAGCCTTAGCACTGTGCTGTGATGTCACTCAATACCACTGACATCACTAGGTGTAAACAACATCTCTCCTTTGCTGTGTATGTGACTATGGAGCTGTTTGGTGATGTCGTCTATTATGGCCTTCATAGAAGCAACAGGAGATTGTTGCATCCATCTAGAACCCTCAGAACTACAGTGCTATGATGTCACTCACTTCCACAGGCCTTGCAGAGTGTAAACAACAACAACCCAGCTTTGTTGTGTATGTAACCATAGGGATTGTGATGTCACCTAGAACCTTCACAGCAGCGACAGCTTTATGAGGAGCATCAGCACTGCTCTGCCTGAGCAGAACCATCACCGCCATAGGTTGTCAAATAACCCGGATTTAACCCACACAGGTAAGTCCAATGGGGTGCAGGCATGTCCTCTATGCTTACAGCTTCCCGTGGGTGTTGGTTTGATACCGTTTGGGGACAGCCAAGGAGGCATCTGCAGGCAACAAAGGTAGGTGTGTGCTTGTGTGTGTGTTTCCTATGCAGATCCTAAGCCCAGTGTCACATGCAAGTAGGAGGAGTAAGAAGGGTTCCTGGCAAATCCGGGTTATGGATTGCATTTAAAAAGGCCCCGTGGGAGTGCAATGGGCCCCTGTCTTGCTGCTTAGCAATAATGGTATGGGTTTAGGTTCTGCTGTGTGTACTGGTGGTTGACTGCCCCCCAGCCCAGAGTGTGCATGGAAAATTGTCTGGCAGCCTCCCTGACAGCAAGCAGTGATAGTGCCCATGAAGGGGACCTTGTTGGGCCCGCCCCTTTCACGGTTATCGCTTCTCGGCCTTTTGGCTAAGATCAAGTGTAGTATCTGTTCTTATCAGTTTAATATCTGATACGTCCCCTATCTGGGGACCATATATTAAATGGATTTTTGAGAACGGGGGCCGATTTCGAAGCTTGCTTCCGTCGCCCTATGCATTGACCCGATATGGCAGTATCTTCGGGTACAGTGCACCACCCCCTTACAGGGTTAAAAAGAAAGATTCCTACTTTCATTGCTACCTGCTTGCTGGCTAGCCAGCTAGCCAGCCCTGTGGGCCTTGCTGCTGCTGCTGCTGCTGCTGCTGCTGCAGCCAAAAAACAAAAGGTGGTGCTGCTGCTGCTGCTTCTGCTGCTTCTGCTTGTGTCTGGCCGCTGTTGGAGCGTCCAGGCACAGGACTTCTGCTGCTGCTGACTAAATGGCCTCCTTAATTGGATCATTTGAGTAGCCAGCACACCTGTGCAGGTAGGGCATGACATGATAGGCAGCTGCCTTGATAGCGGGTGGGTGCTGAATGTTCCTAATTGACAAAATAAGATTAATGCTTATGAAGAAATATAAAATCTCATCCCTTCCCCAATATCGCGCCACACCCCTACCCCTTAATTCCCTGGTTGAACTTGATGGACATATGTCTTTTTTCGACCGTACTAACTATGTAACTATGTAACATAACATGGGGGGGTCTCCTGGCTGTTCACACAGGTGTGTCATTGCTGTACATTGACCATGCATTGCTTCTGTGGTATTGCAAAGGCAAAGACAAATGCTTCCAGCCATCCATTGCACTAATGGATTGGTCATCAGCTGGCTGTCTATGTCCCGCATCAATATAGACCAAAGTACAGAGGGTTAGGCTATGCTATAGTGCACCTACCTGATGCATCAGAAGGTGCGAGGCCCTTGCTAAATTCTGTGCACAGACTTTGAGATCTATGCTTTAGACTGTATCTAAACCTGCTCCAACATGGACTGACATTCTGGCCTACTTTCAGCCGATGCGACTTGTCTGTCGCTGAACAGTCGCTTTTTATGTATTCAGCACCTATGTATAATGTTGTAAAAATGCTCTAGAAGCTAAAGTCGCAGAAATGTCACACATATTTGGCCTGCAACTTTCTGTGCGACAAATTCAGACAGGAAAAATCAGTATAAATCCTTAGAAAATTATCCCCCAGTGTCTCCATCTGCTGGCGGTATTGAATAAGCATTGCTGCACTGATGGGGTATGCATTAGACGAAAAAAAAGAAGAAAAAGAAGAATAATACGCCCAGAAAAGAGGCGAAAAGGAGAAAAACGTAAAAAAACGTGAAAAAAAAGTAAGAGGAAGAGAAGGGAAAAAAAGGTGGAAATGGGTTTAAAAGTGATTTCGGCGGAGAAATATATATATATATATATATATATATATATATATATATATATATATATATATATATACGCGCACACACACACATATATATAAACGTATTCTCCGTTGAGATATTGCAGCCGCTGCTGTGTCCAGGCCCAGGAGCCTTAGCACTGTGCTGTGATGTCACTCAATACCACTGACATCACTAGGTGTAAACAACATCTCTCCTTTGCTGTGTATGTGACTATGGAGCTGTTTGGTGATGTCGTCTATTATGGCCTTCATAGAAGCAACAGGAGATTGTTGCATCCATCTAGAACCCTCAGAACTACAGTGCTATGATGTCACTCACTTCCACAGGCCTTGCAGAGTGTAAACAACAACAACCCAGCTTTGTTGTGTATGTAACCATAGGGATTGTGATGTCACCTAGAACCTTCACAGCAGCGACAGCTTTATGAGGAGCATCAGCACTGCTCTGCCTGAGCAGAACCATCACCGCCATAGGTTGTCAAATAACCCGGATTTAACCCACACAGGTAAGTCCAATGGGGTGCAGGCATGTCCTCTATGCTTACAGCTTCCCGTGGGTGTTGGTTTGATACCGTTTGGGGACAGCCAAGGAGGCATCTGCAGGCAACAAAGGTAGGTGTGTGCTTGTGTGTGTGTTTCCTATGCAGATCCTAAGCCCAGTGTCACATGCAAGTAGGAGGAGTAAGAAGGGTTCCTGGCAAATCCGGGTTATGGATTGCATTTAAAAAGGCCCCGTGGGAGTGCAATGGGCCCCTGTCTTGCTGCTTAGCAATAATGGTATGGGTTTAGGTTCTGCTGTGTGTACTGGTGGTTGACTGCCCCCCAGCCCAGAGTGTGCATGGAAAATTGTCTGGCAGCCTCCCTGACAGCAAGCAGTGATAGTGCCCATGAAGGGGACCTTGTTGGGCCCGCCCCTTTCACGGTTATCGCTTCTCGGCCTTTTGGCTAAGATCAAGTGTAGTATCTGTTCTTATCAGTTTAATATCTGATACGTCCCCTATCTGGGGACCATATATTAAATGGATTTTTGAGAACGGGGGCCGATTTCGAAGCTTGCTTCCGTCGCCCTATGCATTGACCCGATATGGCAGTATCTTCGGGTACAGTGCACCACCCCCTTACAGGGTTAAAAAGAAAGATTCCTACTTTCATTGCTACCTGCTTGCTGGCTAGCCAGCTAGCCAGCCCTGTGGGCCTTGCTGCTGCTGCTGCTGCTGCTGCAGCCAAAAAACAAAAGGTGGTGCTGCTGCTGCTGCTTCTGCTGCTTCTGCTTGTGTCTGGCCGCTGTTGGAGCGTCCAGGCACAGGACTTCTGCTGCTGCTGACTAAATGGCCTCCTTAATTGGATCATTTGAGTAGCCAGCACACCTGTGCAGGTAGGGCATGACATGATAGGCAGCTGCCTTGATAGCGGGTGGGTGCTGAATGTTCCTAATTGACAAAATAAGATTAATGCTTATGAAGAAATATAAAATCTCATCCCTTCCCCAATATCGCGCCACACCCCTACCCCTTAATTCCCTGGTTGAACTTGATGGACATATGTCTTTTTTCGACCGTACTAACTATGTAACTATGTAACATAACATGGGGGGGTCTCCTGGCTGTTCACACAGGTGTGTCATTGCTGTACATTGACCATGCATTGCTTCTGTGGTATTGCAAAGGCAAAGACAAATGCTTCCAGCCATCCATTGCACTAATGGATTGGTCATCAGCTGGCTGTCTATGTCCCGCATCAATATAGACCAAAGCACAGAGGGTTAGGCTATGCTATAGTGCACCTACCTGATGCATCAGAAGGTGCGAGGCCCTTGCTAAATTCTGTGCACAGACTTTGAGATCTATGCTTTAGACTGTATCTAAACCTGCTCCAACATGGACTGACATTCTGGCCTACTTTCAGCCGATGCGACTTGTCTGTCGCTGAACAGTCGCTTTTTATGTATTCAGCACCTATGTATAATGTTGTAAAAATGCTCTAGAAGCTAAAGTCGCAGAAATGTCACACATATTTGGCCTGCAACTTTCTGTGCGACAAATTCAGACAGGAAAAATCAGTATAAATCCTTAGAAAATTATCCCCCAGTGTCTCCATCTGCTGGCGGTATTGAATAAGCATTGCTGCACTGATGGGGTATGCATTAGACGAAAAAAAAGAAGAAAAAGAAGAATAATACGCCCAGAAAAGAGGCGAAAAGGAGAAAAACGTAAAAAAACGTGAAAAAAAAGTAAGAGGAAGAGAAGGGAAAAAAAGGTGGAAATGGGTTTAAAAGTGATTTCGGCGGAGAAATATATATATATATATATATATATATATATATATATATATATATACGCGCACACACACACATATATATAAACGTATTCTCCGTTGAGATATTGCAGCCGCTGCTGTGTCCAGGCCCAGGAGCCTTAGCACTGTGCTGTGATGTCACTCAATACCACTGACATCACTAGGTGTAAACAACATCTCTCCTTTGCTGTGTATGTGACTATGGAGCTGTTTGGTGATGTCGTCTATTATGGCCTTCATAGAAGCAACAGGAGATTGTTGCATCCATCTAGAACCCTCAGAACTACAGTGCTATGATGTCACTCACTTCCACAGGCCTTGCAGAGTGTAAACAACAACAACCCAGCTTTGTTGTGTATGTAACCATAGGGATTGTGATGTCACCTAGAACCTTCACAGCAGCGACAGCTTTATGAGGAGCATCAGCACTGCTCTGCCTGAGCAGAACCATCACCGCCATAGGTTGTCAAATAACCCGGATTTAACCCACACAGGTAAGTCCAATGGGGTGCAGGCATGTCCTCTATGCTTACAGCTTCCCGTGGGTGTTGGTTTGATACCGTTTGGGGACAGCCAAGGAGGCATCTGCAGGCAACAAAGGTAGGTGTGTGCTTGTGTGTGTGTTTCCTATGCAGATCCTAAGCCCAGTGTCACATGCAAGTAGGAGGAGTAAGAAGGGTTCCTGGCAAATCCGGGTTATGGATTGCATTTAAAAAGGCCCCGTGGGAGTGCAATGGGCCCCTGTCTTGCTGCTTAGCAATAATGGTATGGGTTTAGGTTCTGCTGTGTGTACTGGTGGTTGACTGCCCCCCAGCCCAGAGTGTGCATGGAAAATTGTCTGGCAGCCTCCCTGACAGCAAGCAGTGATAGTGCCCATGAAGGGGACCTTGTTGGGCCCGCCCCTTTCACGGTTATCGCTTCTCTGCCTTTTGGCTAAGATCAAGTGCAGTTGCCTTGGTCTCGCCTGAGGGTGCGATCTCTGGGTTTACCCAGTTTGCTGGAAGGGATTCTCTTTCTGTGGTTTCGTGCCGACAGTTCTGCCTGGAGAGATGGCTGGTCTGAAGAATACCATTCGTTTGGAGGTGGATCCCGGAAGTGCTGTGAAGAACAATGTTGTTTACCTGGTTCGGGACATCATCATGCTGAAGCTTGGAGTGGACAAGTCAGAAATATTCAGCGTTAATGAGGCTCCTCGCAAGGGTTCTTATGAGGTCACCTTTGAGCAGGAAGGTAGGTGCCTTGATGTTTATGAACGTTTGAGAAATTTCAGCAAGGACCCCATGATGGAGGGAGTGAAGATTACTCCTTTGTTTGGGTTTCAAGAAAAAACTGTCCTTGTGCATGTTTATAACCCTTTCACGGATGTGGCTATAATTGAAAGTTTTCTGCGCCAATATTGTGACTCTGTGCGTGGAGGTGAAAAACAGACCAATGTACTGGGAATCTTTAATTGCAAATATAAATTTGTTGTGAAACTGAAAGTGGATCCCAGTTGTGTTGGTGGCTTTAAACATCCCCCAGCTAGTTTTTCAGTTGCTGGACATAGGGGATATTTATCCTATGCTGGACAGCCTTATTATTGCCGCAATTGTTTTTCTTTTGGCCACGTGAAAGAGAGCTGCCTTAAGGGACAGGTGTGCCGGAACTGTAATGGTACTGGTCACCATGCGGGGAGTTGCCCCAACACAAAAAAATGTGACCTGTGCCGTGAGGAAGGGCATGTTTATAAAGACTGTCCTGGTACAAAAAGACCAAGCTATGCAAGTGCTGCAAGAGGGGCGGAAATTGTGAGGAAGTTGGCCCCTCAAAAACTGAAAGTTATTCCTCAGAAACCTGTGGATGTACAAGTTGCTGTGGCTGATGCCTTTAGGAAGCTGGAGGAGGTGATTGAGGGAGTGCAGAGCCCTGTTCACACAGCTGAATCTGTTCATCCCTCTGATCCTGCTAACATAGAGGAGTTTCAGTCCTCTGGAGAGACTAGTTTGTGTAACAGGGAGGGTGGTGGGAAACATAATGTCCAGGATGAAAATAATGATGGCTTCAAGCTGGTGCATGGTGGGAAGTCCGCCAAAAAAAGACGTGGTGAGGAGAGTACGAATTTGGCGCCAGAAACCAGGAACACATTTGAAGTGCTGGAAACGGACATTATGGAGACTGCTGAAAGTGGTGAATAGATATGCCGGGACTTGATATGAAATGTTATCAGGTGGTGAAGCACCTGTTTTCTAATGACTTTGTTATACCTGCTTTGTGTTTTACTATGTGTTCTCAATAGGTTTGCCGGGACTTGATATGCAAATGATATCAGGTAGTGAATCACCTATTTTCTAATGGTTATGTTATACCTGCTTTGTGTTTGTATATAGTTATGAGCATTATTATTTGTTCTCAAAATGTGAGAGTATTTAAAAATAAGGCTAGGAGAGCTGCTATTTTAAGTTTTTTAGCACAAGAGAATGCTTCAATTTTCTGTTTGCAGGAATGTGGTATTGAGTTCGCAGTAAGTCAGGATGAATGGGTGTATGGTCGGTGTGTGTGGTCTGGGAGTTCAGTGAATAAGAATGATGGTGTGGGTGTTTTAATTAAATCATATATTAATGTCAGGAGAAGGCGTTCGACCGTGTCTCCCACGCATTCATGGACAGGGTTTTGCGCAGGCTGGGTCTGGGGAAGATGTTTTGCTCTTTTGTTAACGTTATGTATTTTGACATTTACAGCACGGTGTTGGTGAACGGCTGGAAGACTGACCCCTTTCCTATTCTTTCAGGGGTTAGACAAGGCTGCCCTCTTTCACCTCTCCTTTTTGTTTGTGTTATAGAGCTCTTCGCTGAGACTATCCGGCAGAATGGAGAGATCAGAGGGATCACCGCACCAGGACCAGATCGCCACGAGGTCAAGTGCTCGCTCTACATGGACGACGTGACCGTCTTCTGCGCTGACCAGCGTTCGGTGACTGCACTCGTCCAGACCTGCGAGGACTTCGGCAGAGCTTCGGGGGCAAAAGTCAACTGCGGGAAGTCGGAGGCCATGCTCTTCGGGGAGTGGCACCTGGCTTCTTCCGCCCCCTTCCCCTTTACTATTAAGCCGGACTTCATTCAAATTCTTGGAGTCTGGTTCGGGAAGGAAGGAGCGGCCCTTAAGTCTTGGCAAGACCGACTAGGAAGGATAAACTCGAAGATCGGACTGTGGAGCTCCAGAAAGCTCACGATGGAAGGCAAGGCACTTGTCCTGCGGAGTGAAGTTTTGCCTGTGCTCCAATATACCGCACAGGCCTGGCCTCCCCATACCACCGTTTGCAAGGCCATCACCCGGACAGTGTTTGGCTTCGTCTGGGGCAAAATGGACAGAGTCAAGAGGACCGTGATGTACAAGGAACCCCGCAAGGGTGGGAAGGGAATACCCGACATCCCCGCTCTGCTGAGGGCCTCCTTTGCATGTGTCACGGTGCAGCGGACTCTTGTAGAAAAGACTGGCTCAGCGGGCAGGTCCATGTCTCGCTTGCTTCTCATGCCCCTCTGGAGACAGCTGGGCTGGGACAAGTGGGACAGCTCCATCCCTTACAACTGGAACACTCCCTGGTTCTATGGGGATGTTGTCCGGTTTGTGAGGGAGCACCAGCTGGAAGGACTGAAACCAGACCTATGGAAGCCAAAGACAATCCACAAGCTCATCCGAGCTAAGGACTCGACCGAGCTGGTTCCGGGACTCCCCGCAGCCACTGCAGAGACAGTTTGGAACAATGTGGCCTCAAAGCGGCTTACCAATGGACACAAGGACTTGTCGTGGATGGCCGTCATGGGAGGTCTCTCTCTCAGGTCATTCATGCATGCCCGCAACCTGTGCAAGACCCGGTACTGCCCCCGTTGCCCCTACGTGGAGGAAACATCTTTCCACGTGTTTTGGCAGTGCCCCTTTGCACAGGGTCTGTTGGACGCCCTAGAACAGGAACTCAGAGACTCAGTGCCCAGGAGCTGCCTATCGTACCATTCGGTGCTTTACGGCCTGTTCCCTGGGACCCACGACGTGGAGGCCATCCAGGAGGCCTGGCGCCTTATGAACTGTTTTAAGGACGCAGTGTGGCTTGCCAGGAACCGCCTCGTGATCAACAGGGAAAACATGTCCGTCCGGGACTGCCGCAGGTTCATCAAGAACCTGCTTAGAGACTATTCCATCTTGGACAGCTCGGCCGTTGATGAGGAAGAAGAGGAGTGAAGACCCCTCTCCTTCTCCCATGTCTCCCTGAAGATACAGCCCAACAGTTTGGCCCTGTGATCCGCCCCCTCCCTACCCCCACATAGTCGCCCACACCCCTACCCCGATCACAGATTGTATTATTTGGTTTTTGTTTGATCTCTTGTGCCTTTATATTGCAGGATTGAGCTGAATGTTAGAGTAGCATGGTGTGCGATGTATAGCTTAGGGAACCTTTGCTGTGTATTGTACTATCATGCTTTGTGTGACTGTAATTTATTGTACGACTTGTAATGACTGAACGGAAAATAAAGCTCTTTCAATCAAAAACCTGAAATTTCTGTTGAAAGTTATTTAGTTATTGAGCCTGGTAGGTGTATTTCTGTTAATTTATGTTATAAAGGTATTATGTTTCGTGTTATAAATGTGTATGCTTCTGCATGCAAAAATGAAAGAAAAAATTTGTTTGAGAAATTAAAATTTTATGTTCAAGGTAAAATACCTATTATTTTAGTTGGAGATATGAATGTGGACTTATGTAAGAAAGCATTTGATATATCAGGAAGAAAATTATTTGAGTTAGTTTCAGATTTTAGGTTTAAAGATATTCAGGATTTATGCAAAGTTAGTCCTAATTTATGCACTTATCATGCAGATAGGGGGAATGTTCACTCTAAGTTAGATTATTGTTTTTTGTCTGAGAATGTTAATGCATTAAGTTACAGACAGAGGTCTGTTTGTTATTCGGACCATGAGTCTTTGCTGTGTGAGATTGATGTGGGTCAGAATGCTGTGTATGGGAGAGGTTTGTGGAAGATGAATATTAAACATTTAGATAGTGTGGATGTGAGAGACCAGTATGAATGCATATATAAAAAATGGCGTGAAAGGAAAAGTGAGTTTGATAACATTATTTTGTGGTGGGAATGGGTTAAAAAGAAAACAAAATCCTTTTTTAGGTCTTTTGGTTATAAAATTGCTGCTATTAAGAGGGAACAATATGTTAAGTTAAATGCCCGTCTATCCTTTTTGTATAGATTGAGAGACTGTGGTGTGGATGTTCAGAATGAAATTGTGAGTGTTAAAAGGGACATTAATGAGTTTGTGTTGGAGAAAGGGAGGAGTATTATGTATAGAGCTAAATTAGATAAGAGGGAACATGATGAAAAATGTTCACGTTATTTTTTCAAAAAAGTTTTTTCAAAAAAGCCGGTTATTGATGTGATTGTGAAAGAGGATGGTAGTGTTGTGTCTGGTGATGGTGTGAGTGAGGAAGTTGCAGTTTTTTATGAAGAATTGTATGGAGAGAAGTGGAGGGATGAGAATTTGGAGAATGAGGTATTGAGTGTGTTGGAAAGGAAACTTGGAGAGGCTGAGCAGGCTTTTGTTATGCGTGGTATATCAAGTGAGGAAGTTTGGGATGTAGTGCAGAAAATGTCAGCAAATAAGACTCCAGGTGAGGATGGTTTGCCTGTGGAATTTTATCGGTTGTTATGGAATGTGGTGGGGAAGGATGTAGTTGAAGTGTGTCAGTTTATGTGGGAGAATATGGAGGTTGCGGAGAGTATGCGTGGGGGTGTGGTTGTGCTGATTCCGAAAAAAGGGGATTTAAAAAGTTTAAAGAATTGGCGTCCAATTACATTACTTAATTGTGATTATAAGATCTATGCGAAAATTATTGCCAATCGGATGAGAGATGTTGTTGAAAGCGTGGTGGGTGATGATCAGTTTTGTGCTGTGCCTGGACGTCGTATACAGGAGAGTTTGTGTTTGTTGAGAGATTGTTTGTGGGATTGTAAGAGTAGGAAGCAAGATGTGTGTTTGTTGTCATTAGATTTTGAAAAAGCGTATGATAGGCTGTCTCATAGTTTCTTGTTCAGGGTGTTGTTGCGTATGGGTTTTCCGAGTGACTTTGTGTGGAGAGTTAGGAGTTTGTATGATAAAATATATAGTAGGATGCTTGTTAATGGATGTGTGGGGAGAAGAGTGAATGTGTTCTCAGGGGTTAGGCAGGGGTGTCCTTTATCACCAGTGGCATTTATATGTGCTATTGAGCCTCTGGTATGTATGATTAGGAGGGATAAGATAGTGAGAGGTGTACGCATTCCTGGTAGTGATGGAAGGGAGTTTAAAGTTAATGCTTATATGGATGATGTATGTGTCCTGTGTGATTCTGAGTCCGCTGTGAGGAGGGTGAAACTTTTAGTGTCTATTTTTTGTGGTGCATCTGCTTTTAAGGTTAATTGGTTAAAGAGTGAATGTAAGTGTTTTGGTGAGAGTAGATTAAGTAGAGATGTTGGGGTGAATGTTGTGGAGGGGTCTATTAAAGTGTTGGGGATTAAGTTTAGTGACGATTTGGATGGGAAAGAGAGTTGGGAGGAGGCGAAAAAGAAGGTGGAGTTGCGTCTAAATTATTGGAGTTTGAGAAGTCTTTCCTTCATTGGGAAGATTGTAGTTATTAAAAGTGTTGTGTTACCAATTTTTCTGTATGTTGCTATGATTTTTCCTCCCCATTATATGGGTTTGAGGAGCTTGAACAGGGTTCTGTTTGTCTTTTTTTGGGGTTCTAAAGTTGAGAGGTTGAGGAGAGAAATAGTGGTGAAAAATTGGAAGAAGGGTGGTATGAGTTTTCCAAATTTGGAGGTGTACTTTGGAGTGAATATTTTAGTTTTTATTTTAGCTATTATTGGGAGTGATAGAAAGGTGTCCTGTATGACAAGATTTCTGGCTGGTAGATTTTTTGTCAGGTTGAAGTGGTGTGAGAGGGATTTGAATAGGCCTATTGCTTTTGAGGTTCCTAAATGGTATGAGTGGGTTGTGAGGTTTTTGGAGAAATTTGAGTTGATAGAAGAAGAGGTGAGTGTTTTGAAGAATAAACGTTTGGTGATGAAAATGATTGAGAGTAAAGAGGTTGTATGTAATATTAATTCTGTGAGAGGAGCGGATGTGGAAAAAGTTTGGAAGAAAGTGAGGATGGATGGTATGTCTAATAAGCAAAAGGAGATTGTATGGCAAAGTTTGCATGGGGTGTTGCCAGTGAGAGAGTTTCAGAAAGCAAGGGGTTTGGTGAGATGTGATGTGTGTCCTAGGGAGAATTGTAATGGTTTTGAAAGTGTTATTCATCTTTTTTGGAATTGTAAGTATGCTCGTGAGGTTGTGAGAAAACTTGGGCCTTTGTGCAAGGAATTAACAGGTGTGGAATTTTTGTATTATGAAATGATGATGTTTGGATTATGTGTGAGTGGTGGTCAGAATGAAAGAGTGTTGTGGTTATTGTTGTCGTGTATTAAAGAAGTCTTATGGGATGTTCGGAATGTTTATTTGTTTTTGAGAAAGGAAATAAGTGTAAATAATAGTGTGAGGATGGTGTTAGGAAAGCTTTATTTGTGTTATTTGTGGGATGCTAGGAGGGGTGGGATTGATGCGGAGGGTATTTGGAAAACGAAAAAATGGATTCATTCTGTTGATTTATCTTGATGTTTTTCATGTACTTGTAATTTTGTCTGTTTTTGATTATAAATAAAGTTCCCGATGATGAGAGGGTTGTGTGTTACAGAAAGTTTGTAATGCCAGTTTTGAAAGTATTGTTTTGAGTACTTTCATCCCTTATCTGAGGGTTTAAAAAAAAAAAAAAAAAAAAAAAAAAAAAATCTGTTCTTATCAGTTTAATATCTGATACGTCCCCTATCTGGGGACCATATATTAAATGGATTTTTGAGAACGGGGGCCGATTTCGAAGCTTGCTTCCGTCGCCCTATGCATTGACCCGATATGGCAGTATCTTCGGGTACAGTGCACCACCCCCTTACAGGGTTAAAAAGAAAGATTCCTACTTTCATTGCTACCTGCTTGCTGGCTAGCCAGCTAGCCAGCCCTGTGGGCCTTGCTGCTGCTGCTGCTGCTGCTGCAGCCAAAAAACAAAAGGTGGTGCTGCTGCTGCTGCTTCTGCTGCTTCTGCTTGTGTCTGGCCGCTGTTGGAGCGTCCAGGCACAGGACTTCTGCTGCTGCTGACTAAATGGCCTCCTTAATTGGATCATTTGAGTAGCCAGCACACCTGTGCAGGTAGGGCATGACATGATAGGCAGCTGCCTTGATAGCGGGTGGGTGCTGAATGTTCCTAATTGACAAAATAAGATTAATGCTTATGAAGAAATATAAAATCTCATCCCTTCCCCAATATCGCGCCACACCCCTACCCCTTAATTCCCTGGTTGAACTTGATGGACATATGTCTTTTTTCGACCGTACTAACTATGTAACTATGTAACATAACATGGGGGGGTCTCCTGGCTGTTCACACAGGTGTGTCATTGCTGTACATTGACCATGCATTGCTTCTGTGGTATTGCAAAGGCAAAGACAAATGCTTCCAGCCATCCATTGCACTAATGGATTGGTCATCAGCTGGCTGTCTATGTCCCGCATCAATATAGACCAAAGTACAGAGGGTTAGGCTATGCTATAGTGCACCTACCTGATGCATCAGAAGGTGCGAGGCCCTTGCTAAATTCTGTGCACAGACTTTGAGATCTATGCTTTAGACTGTATCTAAACCTGCTCCAACATGGACTGACATTCTGGCCTACTTTCAGCCGATGCGACTTGTCTGTCGCTGAACAGTCGCTTTTTATGTATTCAGCACCTATGTATAATGTTGTAAAAATGCTCTAGAAGCTAAAGTCGCAGAAATGTCACACATATTTGGCCTGCAACTTTCTGTGCGACAAATTCAGACAGGAAAAATCAGTATAAATCCTTAGAAAATTATCCCCCAGTGTCTCCATCTGCTGGCGGTATTGAATAAGCATTGCTGCACTGATGGGGTATGCATTAGACGAAAAAAAAGAAGAAAAAGAAGAATAATACGCCCAGAAAAGAGGCGAAAAGGAGAAAAACGTAAAAAAACGTGAAAAAAAAGTAAGAGGAAGAGAAGGGAAAAAAAGGTGGAAATGGGTTTAAAAGTGATTTCGGCGGAGAAATATATATATATATATATATATATATATATATATATATATATACGCGCACACACACACATATATATAAACGTATTCTCCGTTGAGATATTGCAGCCGCTGCTGTGTCCAGGCCCAGGAGCCTTAGCACTGTGCTGTGATGTCACTCAATACCACTGACATCACTAGGTGTAAACAACATCTCTCCTTTGCTGTGTATGTGACTATGGAGCTGTTTGGTGATGTCGTCTATTATGGCCTTCATAGAAGCAACAGGAGATTGTTGCATCCATCTAGAACCCTCAGAACTACAGTGCTATGATGTCACTCACTTCCACAGGCCTTGCAGAGTGTAAACAACAACAACCCAGCTTTGTTGTGTATGTAACCATAGGGATTGTGATGTCACCTAGAACCTTCACAGCAGCGACAGCTTTATGAGGAGCATCAGCACTGCTCTGCCTGAGCAGAACCATCACCGCCATAGGTTGTCAAATAACCCGGATTTAACCCACACAGGTAAGTCCAATGGGGTGCAGGCATGTCCTCTATGCTTACAGCTTCCCGTGGGTGTTGGTTTGATACCGTTTGGGGACAGCCAAGGAGGCATCTGCAGGCAACAAAGGTAGGTGTGTGCTTGTGTGTGTGTTTCCTATGCAGATCCTAAGCCCAGTGTCACATGCAAGTAGGAGGAGTAAGAAGGGTTCCTGGCAAATCCGGGTTATGGATTGCATTTAAAAAGGCCCCGTGGGAGTGCAATGGGCCCCTGTCTTGCTGCTTAGCAATAATGGTATGGGTTTAGGTTCTGCTGTGTGTACTGGTGGTTGACTGCCCCCCAGCCCAGAGTGTGCATGGAAAATTGTCTGGCAGCCTCCCTGACAGCAAGCAGTGATAGTGCCCATGAAGGGGACCTTGTTGGGCCCGCCCCTTTCACGGTTATCGCTTCTCTGCCTTTTGGCTAAGATCAAGTGCAGTTGCCTTGGTCTCGCCTGAGGGTGCGATCTCTGGGTTTACCCAGTTTGCTGGAAGGGATTCTCTTTCTGTGGTTTCGTGCCGACAGTTCTGCCTGGAGAGATGGCTGGTCTGAAGAATACCATTCGTTTGGAGGTGGATCCCGGAAGTGCTGTGAAGAACAATGTTGTTTACCTGGTTCGGGACATCATCATGCTGAAGCTTGGAGTGGACAAGTCAGAAATATTCAGCGTTAATGAGGCTCCTCGCAAGGGTTCTTATGAGGTCACCTTTGAGCAGGAAGGTAGGTGCCTTGATGTTTATGAACGTTTGAGAAATTTCAGCAAGGACCCCATGATGGAGGGAGTGAAGATTACTCCTTTGTTTGGGTTTCAAGAAAAAACTGTCCTTGTGCATGTTTATAACCCTTTCACGGATGTGGCTATAATTGAAAGTTTTCTGCGCCAATATTGTGACTCTGTGCGTGGAGGTGAAAAACAGACCAATGTACTGGGAATCTTTAATTGCAAATATAAATTTGTTGTGAAACTGAAAGTGGATCCCAGTTGTGTTGGTGGCTTTAAACATCCCCCAGCTAGTTTTTCAGTTGCTGGACATAGGGGATATTTATCCTATGCTGGACAGCCTTATTATTGCCGCAATTGTTTTTCTTTTGGCCACGTGAAAGAGAGCTGCCTTAAGGGACAGGTGTGCCGGAACTGTAATGGTACTGGTCACCATGCGGGGAGTTGCCCCAACACAAAAAAATGTGACCTGTGCCGTGAGGAAGGGCATGTTTATAAAGACTGTCCTGGTACAAAAAGACCAAGCTATGCAAGTGCTGCAAGAGGGGCGGAAATTGTGAGGAAGTTGGCCCCTCAAAAACTGAAAGTTATTCCTCAGAAACCTGTGGATGTACAAGTTGCTGTGGCTGATGCCTTTAGGAAGCTGGAGGAGGTGATTGAGGGAGTGCAGAGCCCTGTTCACACAGCTGAATCTGTTCATCCCTCTGATCCTGCTAACATAGAGGAGTTTCAGTCCTCTGGAGAGACTAGTTTGTGTAACAGGGAGGGTGGTGGGAAACATAATGTCCAGGATGAAAATAATGATGGCTTCAAGCTGGTGCATGGTGGGAAGTCCGCCAAAAAAAGACGTGGTGAGGAGAGTACGAATTTGGCGCCAGAAACCAGGAACACATTTGAAGTGCTGGAAACGGACATTATGGAGACTGCTGAAAGTGGTGAATAGATATGCCGGGACTTGATATGAAATGTTATCAGGTGGTGAAGCACCTGTTTTCTAATGACTTTGTTATACCTGCTTTGTGTTTTACTATGTGTTCTCAATAGGTTTGCCGGGACTTGATATGCAAATGATATCAGGTAGTGAATCACCTATTTTCTAATGGTTATGTTATACCTGCTTTGTGTTTGTATATAGTTATGAGCATTATTATTTGTTCTCAAAATGTGAGAGTATTTAAAAATAAGGCTAGGAGAGCTGCTATTTTAAGTTTTTTAGCACAAGAGAATGCTTCAATTTTCTGTTTGCAGGAATGTGGTATTGAGTTCGCAGTAAGTCAGGATGAATGGGTGTATGGTCGGTGTGTGTGGTCTGGGAGTTCAGTGAATAAGAATGATGGTGTGGGTGTTTTAATTAAATCACCTGAAATTTCTGTTGAAAGTTATTTAGTTATTGAGCCTGGTAGGTGTATTTCTGTTAATTTATGTTATAAAGGTATTATGTTTCGTGTTATAAATGTGTATGCTTCTGCATGCAAAAATGAAAGAAAAAATTTGTTTGAGAAATTAAAATTTTATGTTCAAGGTAAAATACCTATTATTTTAGTTGGAGATATGAATGTGGACTTATGTAAGAAAGCATTTGATATATCAGGAAGAAAATTATTTGAGTTAGTTTCAGATTTTAGGTTTAAAGATATTCAGGATTTATGCAAAGTTAGTCCTAATTTATGCACTTATCATGCAGATAGGGGGAATGTTCACTCTAAGTTAGATTATTGTTTTTTGTCTGAGAATGTTAATGCATTAAGTTACAGACAGAGGTCTGTTTGTTATTCGGACCATGAGTCTTTGCTGTGTGAGATTGATGTGGGTCAGAATGCTGTGTATGGGAGAGGTTTGTGGAAGATGAATATTAAACATTTAGATAGTGTGGATGTGAGAGACCAGTATGAATGCATATATAAAAAATGGCGTGAAAGGAAAAGTGAGTTTGATAACATTATTTTGTGGTGGGAATGGGTTAAAAAGAAAACAAAATCCTTTTTTAGGTCTTTTGGTTATAAAATTGCTGCTATTAAGAGGGAACAATATGTTAAGTTAAATGCCCGTCTATCCTTTTTGTATAGATTGAGAGACTGTGGTGTGGATGTTCAGAATGAAATTGTGAGTGTTAAAAGGGACATTAATGAGTTTGTGTTGGAGAAAGGGAGGAGTATTATGTATAGAGCTAAATTAGATAAGAGGGAACATGATGAAAAATGTTCACGTTATTTTTTCAAAAAAGTTTTTTCAAAAAAGCCGGTTATTGATGTGATTGTGAAAGAGGATGGTAGTGTTGTGTCTGGTGATGGTGTGAGTGAGGAAGTTGCAGTTTTTTATGAAGAATTGTATGGAGAGAAGTGGAGGGATGAGAATTTGGAGAATGAGGTATTGAGTGTGTTGGAAAGGAAACTTGGAGAGGCTGAGCAGGCTTTTGTTATGCGTGGTATATCAAGTGAGGAAGTTTGGGATGTAGTGCAGAAAATGTCAGCAAATAAGACTCCAGGTGAGGATGGTTTGCCTGTGGAATTTTATCGGTTGTTATGGAATGTGGTGGGGAAGGATGTAGTTGAAGTGTGTCAGTTTATGTGGGAGAATATGGAGGTTGCGGAGAGTATGCGTGGGGGTGTGGTTGTGCTGATTCCGAAAAAAGGGGATTTAAAAAGTTTAAAGAATTGGCGTCCAATTACATTACTTAATTGTGATTATAAGATCTATGCGAAAATTATTGCCAATCGGATGAGAGATGTTGTTGAAAGCGTGGTGGGTGATGATCAGTTTTGTGCTGTGCCTGGACGTCGTATACAGGAGAGTTTGTGTTTGTTGAGAGATTGTTTGTGGGATTGTAAGAGTAGGAAGCAAGATGTGTGTTTGTTGTCATTAGATTTTGAAAAAGCGTATGATAGGCTGTCTCATAGTTTCTTGTTCAGGGTGTTGTTGCGTATGGGTTTTCCGAGTGACTTTGTGTGGAGAGTTAGGAGTTTGTATGATAAAATATATAGTAGGATGCTTGTTAATGGATGTGTGGGGAGAAGAGTGAATGTGTTCTCAGGGGTTAGGCAGGGGTGTCCTTTATCACCAGTGGCATTTATATGTGCTATTGAGCCTCTGGTATGTATGATTAGGAGGGATAAGATAGTGAGAGGTGTACGCATTCCTGGTAGTGATGGAAGGGAGTTTAAAGTTAATGCTTATATGGATGATGTATGTGTCCTGTGTGATTCTGAGTCCGCTGTGAGGAGGGTGAAACTTTTAGTGTCTATTTTTTGTGGTGCATCTGCTTTTAAGGTTAATTGGTTAAAGAGTGAATGTAAGTGTTTTGGTGAGAGTAGATTAAGTAGAGATGTTGGGGTGAATGTTGTGGAGGGGTCTATTAAAGTGTTGGGGATTAAGTTTAGTGACGATTTGGATGGGAAAGAGAGTTGGGAGGAGGCGAAAAAGAAGGTGGAGTTGCGTCTAAATTATTGGAGTTTGAGAAGTCTTTCCTTCATTGGGAAGATTGTAGTTATTAAAAGTGTTGTGTTACCAATTTTTCTGTATGTTGCTATGATTTTTCCTCCCCATTATATGGGTTTGAGGAGCTTGAACAGGGTTCTGTTTGTCTTTTTTTGGGGTTCTAAAGTTGAGAGGTTGAGGAGAGAAATAGTGGTGAAAAATTGGAAGAAGGGTGGTATGAGTTTTCCAAATTTGGAGGTGTACTTTGGAGTGAATATTTTAGTTTTTATTTTAGCTATTATTGGGAGTGATAGAAAGGTGTCCTGTATGACAAGATTTCTGGCTGGTAGATTTTTTGTCAGGTTGAAGTGGTGTGAGAGGGATTTGAATAGGCCTATTGCTTTTGAGGTTCCTAAATGGTATGAGTGGGTTGTGAGGTTTTTGGAGAAATTTGAGTTGATAGAAGAAGAGGTGAGTGTTTTGAAGAATAAACGTTTGGTGATGAAAATGATTGAGAGTAAAGAGGTTGTATGTAATATTAATTCTGTGAGAGGAGCGGATGTGGAAAAAGTTTGGAAGAAAGTGAGGATGGATGGTATGTCTAATAAGCAAAAGGAGATTGTATGGCAAAGTTTGCATGGGGTGTTGCCAGTGAGAGAGTTTCAGAAAGCAAGGGGTTTGGTGAGATGTGATGTGTGTCCTAGGGAGAATTGTAATGGTTTTGAAAGTGTTATTCATCTTTTTTGGAATTGTAAGTATGCTCGTGAGGTTGTGAGAAAACTTGGGCCTTTGTGCAAGGAATTAACAGGTGTGGAATTTTTGTATTATGAAATGATGATGTTTGGATTATGTGTGAGTGGTGGTCAGAATGAAAGAGTGTTGTGGTTATTGTTGTCGTGTATTAAAGAAGTCTTATGGGATGTTCGGAATGTTTATTTGTTTTTGAGAAAGGAAATAAGTGTAAATAATAGTGTGAGGATGGTGTTAGGAAAGCTTTATTTGTGTTATTTGTGGGATGCTAGGAGGGGTGGGATTGATGCGGAGGGTATTTGGAAAACGAAAAAATGGATTCATTCTGTTGATTTATCTTGATGTTTTTCATGTACTTGTAATTTTGTCTGTTTTTGATTATAAATAAAGTTCCCGATGATGAGAGGGTTGTGTGTTACAGAAAGTTTGTAATGCCAGTTTTGAAAGTATTGTTTTGAGTACTTTCATCCCTTATCTGAGGGTTTAAAAAAAAAAAAAAATCTGTTCTTATCAGTTTAATATCTGATACGTCCCCTATCTGGGGACCATATATTAAATGGATTTTTGAGAACGGGGGCCGATTTCGAAGCTTGCTTCCGTCGCCCTATGCATTGACCCGATATGGCAGTATCTTCGGGTACAGTGCACCACCCCCTTACAGGGTTAAAAAGAAAGATTCCTACTTTCATTGCTACCTGCTTGCTGGCTAGCCAGCTAGCCAGCCCTGTGGGCCTTGCTGCTGCTGCTGCTGCTGCTGCAGCCAAAAAACAAAAGGTGGTGCTGCTGCTGCTGCTTCTGCTGCTTCTGCTTGTGTCTGGCCGCTGTTGGAGCGTCCAGGCACAGGACTTCTGCTGCTGCTGACTAAATGGCCTCCTTAATTGGATCATTTGAGTAGCCAGCACACCTGTGCAGGTAGGGCATGACATGATAGGCAGCTGCCTTGATAGCGGGTGGGTGCTGAATGTTCCTAATTGACAAAATAAGATTAATGCTTATGAAGAAATATAAAATCTCATCCCTTCCCCAATATCGCGCCACACCCCTACCCCTTAATTCCCTGGTTGAACTTGATGGACATATGTCTTTTTTCGACCGTACTAACTATGTAACTATGTAACATAACATGGGGGGGTCTCCTGGCTGTTCACACAGGTGTGTCATTGCTGTACATTGACCATGCATTGCTTCTGTGGTATTGCAAAGGCAAAGACAAATGCTTCCAGCCATCCATTGCACTAATGGATTGGTCATCAGCTGGCTGTCTATGTCCCGCATCAATATAGACCAAAGTACAGAGGGTTAGGCTATGCTATAGTGCACCTACCTGATGCATCAGAAGGTGCGAGGCCCTTGCTAAATTCTGTGCACAGACTTTGAGATCTATGCTTTAGACTGTATCTAAACCTGCTCCAACATGGACTGACATTCTGGCCTACTTTCAGCCGATGCGACTTGTCTGTCGCTGAACAGTCGCTTTTTATGTATTCAGCACCTATGTATAATGTTGTAAAAATGCTCTAGAAGCTAAAGTCGCAGAAATGTCACACATATTTGGCCTGCAACTTTCTGTGCGACAAATTCAGACAGGAAAAATCAGTATAAATCCTTAGAAAATTATCCCCCAGTGTCTCCATCTGCTGGCGGTATTGAATAAGCATTGCTGCACTGATGGGGTATGCATTAGACGAAAAAAAAGAAGAAAAAGAAGAATAATACGCCCAGAAAAGAGGCGAAAAGGAGAAAAACGTAAAAAAACGTGAAAAAAAAGTAAGAGGAAGAGAAGGGAAAAAAAGGTGGAAATGGGTTTAAAAGTGATTTCGGCGGAGAAATATATATATATATATATATATATATATATATATATATATATACGCGCACACACACACATATATATAAACGTATTCTCCGTTGAGATATTGCAGCCGCTGCTGTGTCCAGGCCCAGGAGCCTTAGCACTGTGCTGTGATGTCACTCAATACCACTGACATCACTAGGTGTAAACAACATCTCTCCTTTGCTGTGTATGTGACTATGGAGCTGTTTGGTGATGTCGTCTATTACGGCCTTCATAGAAGCAACAGGAGATTGTTGCATCCATCTAGAACCCTCAGAACTACAGTGCTATGATGTCACTCACTTCCACAGGCCTTGCAGAGTGTAAACAACAACAACCCAGCTTTGTTGTGTATGTAACCATAGGGATTGTGATGTCACCTAGAACCTTCACAGCAGCGACAGCTTTATGAGGAGCATCAGCACTGCTCTGCCTGAGCAGAACCATCACCGCCATAGGTTGTCAAATAACCCGGATTTAACCCACACAGGTAAGTCCAATGGGCTGCAGGCATGTCCTCTATGCTTACAGCTTCCCGTGGGTGTTGGTTTGATACCGTTTGGGGACAGCCAAGGAGGCATCTGCAGGCAACAAAGGTAGGTGTGTGCTTGTGTGTGTGTTTCCTATGCAGATCCTAAGCCCAGTGTCACATGCAAGTAGGAGGAGTAAGAAGGGTTCCTGGCAAATCCGGGTTATGGATTGCATTTAAAAAGGCCCCGTGGGAGTGCAATGGGCCCCTGTCTTGCTGCTTAGCAATAATGGTATGGGTTTAGGTTCTGCTGTGTGTACTGGTGGTTGACTGCCCCCCAGCCCAGAGTGTGCATGGAAAATTGTCTGGCAGCCTCCCTGACAGCAAGCAGTGATAGTGCCCATGAAGGGGACCTTGTTGGGCCCGCCCCTTTCACGGTTATCGCTTCTCGGCCTTTTGGCTAAGATCAAGTGTAGTATCTGTTCTTATCAGTTTTCATGCTGGTGGGGATGGGTGCTGCATGGAGGATGCAGGTGTACCAGGGCTTTCCGGGGTTGGTTCTGAGGAATCAGCTCGACGGCTGCCCCGATGTGACCTGTTTCCTCCGGGTCTCGCCATGAGGCTGAGAGGGTCTAGAGCCGAGGTACTTTTGTGCCTCGGGGAGTGGTGACCCCGAGGTGCCGAAACTCACTGGGAGAATAGGCTCACTGAGTTGAAGCACGGGCACCATAATCTCTTCACCTTGTGGCACTCACCTCTTGATTCCCGGCCTTCTGGCTAGGATCAGAGAAATTTTTATAGATCCGGCCGGATGTCCGGGCAGTATATCTGCACACATTCACTTATTTATTTCTTTTTTGTCTCACTGTGTCACTTTTTGCGTGTTGTGTGTTCACAGGATTGGTCAGGATGCGGTAGCCCTTCTGGGTGTCCCTCCTGGCGGTCTAGGGGAGGTGTGTGTGGCCATTAGGTTCCGCACCTCCCTGCAAACACCCCGGGTACTCCTGCTTTGGCAGGGTACCTACCGTAATCGGCTCTGCGGGCAGATACCTTGGCTAACGCCAAGGGGGATGCCGGGAGCATTTGTGGTCCCCTAGTAGCTTCGGCGAAAAGGGACATCGAACCTGGAACCTCGCAGGTACCTTTTGGTCCGGAGGTGAAGGGTAAGGTTTGTTGGGGGGCCTCTCTCCTATCGGAGAAGGGCTTGCGATAGACCGCATCCTTTGTGCACTTTTTTTTAGTGTAACACGTTTGCACTTTTTCTTGCACTTTGGGTGAATCGAAAGCACGTTCCTCGGCTTTAAAAAAAAAAAAAAAAAAAAATCTGTTCTTATCAGTTTAATATCTGATACGTCCCCTATCTGGGGACCATATATTAAATGGATTTTTGAGAACGGGGGCCGATTTCGAAGCTTGCTTCCGTCGCCCTATGCATTGACCCGATATGGCAGTATCTTCGGGTACAGTGCACCACCCCCTTACAGGGTTAAAAAGAAAGATTCCTACTTTCATTGCTACCTGCTTGCTGGCTAGCCAGCTAGCCAGCCCTGTGGGCCTTGCTGCTGCTGCTGCTGCTGCTGCAGCCAAAAAACAAAAGGTGGTGCTGCTGCTGCTGCTTCTGCTGCTTCTGCTTGTGTCTGGCCGCTGTTGGAGCGTCCAGGCACAGGACTTCTGCTGCTGCTGACTAAATGGCCTCC
Organism: Hyla sarda; assembly: GCF_029499605.1. Classification (NCBI taxonomy): domain Eukaryota; kingdom Metazoa; phylum Chordata; class Amphibia; order Anura; family Hylidae; genus Hyla; species Hyla sarda. The sequence goes on along the minus strand of NW_026610448.1, from coordinate 115,692 downwards.
TTAATTGGATCATTTGAGTAGCCAGCACACCTGTGCAGGTAGGGCATGACATGATAGGCAGCTGCCTTGATAGCGGGTGGGTGCTGAATGTTCCTAATTGACAAAATAAGATTAATGCTTATGAAGAAATATAAAATCTCATCCCTTCCCCAATATCGCGCCACACCCCTACCCCTTAATTCCCTGGTTGAACTTGATGGACATATGTCTTTTTTCGACCGTACTAACTATGTAACTATGTAACATAACATGGGGGGGTCTCCTGGCTGTTCACACAGGTGTGTCATTGCTGTACATTGACCATGCATTGCTTCTGTGGTATTGCAAAGGCAAAGACAAATGCTTCCAGCCATCCATTGCACTAATGGATTGGTCATCAGCTGGCTGTCTATGTCCCGCATCAATATAGACCAAAGTACAGAGGGTTAGGCTATGCTATAGTGCACCTACCTGATGCATCAGAAGGTGCGAGGCCCTTGCTAAATTCTGTGCACAGACTTTGAGATCTATGCTTTAGACTGTATCTAAACCTGCTCCAACATGGACTGACATTCTGGCCTACTTTCAGCCGATGCGACTTGTCTGTCGCTGAACAGTCGCTTTTTATGTATTCAGCACCTATGTATAATGTTGTAAAAATGCTCTAGAAGCTAAAGTCGCAGAAATGTCACACATATTTGGCCTGCAACTTTCTGTGCGACAAATTCAGACAGGAAAAATCAGTATAAATCCTTAGAAAATTATCCCCCAGTGTCTCCATCTGCTGGCGGTATTGAATAAGCATTGCTGCACTGATGGGGTATGCATTAGACGAAAAAAAAGAAGAAAAAGAAGAATAATACGCCCAGAAAAGAGGCGAAAAGGAGAAAAACGTAAAAAAACGTGAAAAAAAAGTAAGAGGAAGAGAAGGGAAAAAAAGGTGGAAATGGGTTTAAAAGTGATTTCGGCGGAGAAATATATATATATATATATATATATATATATATATATATATATATATATATATACGCGCACATACACACATATATATATAAACGTATTCTCCGTTGAGATATTGCAGCCGCTGCTGTGTCCAGGCCCAGGAGCCTTAGCACTGTGCTGTGATGTCACTCAATACCACTGACATCACTAGGTGTAAACAACATCTCTCCTTTGCTGTGTATGTGACTATGGAGCTGTTTGGTGATGTCGTCTATTATGGCCTTCATAGAAGCAACAGGAGATTGTTGCATCCATCTAGAACCCTCAGAACTACAGTGCTATGATGTCACTCACTTCCACAGGCCTTGCAGAGTGTAAACAACAACAACCCAGCTTTGTTGTGTATGTAACCATAGGGATTGTGATGTCACCTAGAACCTTCACAGCAGCGACAGCTTTATGAGGAGCATCAGCACTGCTCTGCCTGAGCAGAACCATCACCGCCATAGGTTGTCAAATAACCCGGATTTAACCCACACAGGTAAGTCCAATGGGGTGCAGGCATGTCCTCTATGCTTACAGCTTCCCGTGGGTGTTGGTTTGATACCGTTTGGGGACAGCCAAGGAGGCATCTGCAGGCAACAAAGGTAGGTGTGTGCTTGTGTGTGTGTTTCCTATGCAGATCCTAAGCCCAGTGTCACATGCAAGTAGGAGGAGTAAGAAGGGTTCCTGGCAAATCCGGGTTATGGATTGCATTTAAAAAGGCCCCGTGGGAGTGCAATGGGCCCCTGTCTTGCTGCTTAGCAATAATGGTATGGGTTTAGGTTCTGCTGTGTGTACTGGTGGTTGACTGCCCCCCAGCCCAGAGTGTGCATGGAAAATTGTCTGGCAGCCTCCCTGACAGCAAGCAGTGATAGTGCCCATGAAGGGGACCTTGTTGGGCCCGCCCCTTTCACGGTTATCGCTTCTCGGCCTTTTGGCTAGATCAAGTGTCTGGTCAGGAGGATCCTGGGAGTTTGTCCTACCTTTTCCAAGGGGGGCTGCTACGAGGAACCGAAAAGGCGATCGACAAGATGGGTGTTCGCATCCGTTACCTTACATCCGGTGAAACGCGGATTCGTTTTTCCTTTCGCTTTGATGTTGATGAAGACAAGCAAGAACTCGTCCAACTTTCTTATTTTGTGAAAGAAACTCTCTACAAGCTTCTTGGGGTGAAGAAAGAGAACATCGTCTGTCTCAGAGATCCTCGGAAGGGCAGCTTCATCCTAACTCTGGACTCTGCTTATGCATGCCAGAATCTTTTTGAGAAGCTGAAAAGCAATCAAGACCTTGCTGAGCTTGATGGGATCACGGTCACAGTGTTGTATACTGGAGGCGATATTCCTCTAGTTGTGTGTATGCACAATCCCTTTGTGACTGTGTCCCATATTGAGCTCTTTTTGGGGAAATACTGCAGTTCTGTTAAGTATTCCCATAAGGTGATGAATTCAGAAGACCTATGGACGGGGAAACATAAGTTTTTTGTGAAAATGAAGGAGGATGCTACTGGCATTGGAGGGTTGTGTCATCCACCCTCCAACTTTTCTATCGGTCGGGATAAGGGCTATTTGTTTTATCCCGAGATGCCTACTTTTTGTAGGAAATGTAAGAAATTCGGACATACTATGGAAGTTTGCACGGACACTACAGTTCGCTGTGGTCGGTGCAATCAAGAAGGCCATGTTTCTAAGGACTGTGCTAAAATCGTCTGCAACATTTGTGGTGAAGAAGGCCATGCCTTTAAAGATTGCAGTCTCCGTTCCAGTGTAGCTAGATCGTGGGCTGACCGTGTAGCGGGGAGAGTGGGTGTAGTGCAAGCTGAAGTACCACCTGCGAAAGCACCCCAGCGGTCTGAGGCGCCTTCAGAAAAGCCGGCTGTAACTTCTCATGTCGTGGCGGAGCTTATGGACCTTTCTGCTGTGCCTGAGACAGAGGGGAGACCTTCTGTGGAGGGTTCTGGTGGTGGAGGGTCACTAGTGAGCAGTGAAGCCATGGAGGTTGGCGTGAAGGAGATCAAGCGGAAGAAGGAACTTGGAGATGAGCCACAACTTGGCATTAAACGGCCTGTCAAAAAAAGCTCAGACGAATGTGAGGACAGTCAACATGCATGGAGGCCTTCTATAAGATCAGCGTCCGATCCAAAAAATATCAAAGAGTTCGAAAGCCCGGAGTCACCTGTGGGTTTCATATCGGACTCAAACTCCAGTAGCGAATAGCTTCCTTAAAGTGCTCCTCTCTTAATGTGAGAGGTCTAAAGAGCCCTACGAGAAGGGCTGCTTTGTTTAGTTTTTTAGAGACCTTGGACTGTTCTCTGTTCTTTTTACAAGAATGTGGAATTGAACATAGTCCAAATTATGAGGACCTTTGTCGTAGCTGGACTTTGGGACCATCGGTCTGGTCGGGTGACAATCTGAACAGATCTTCAGGTGTTGGGATCTTGTTTAGAGGTTCAGATGTACAAGTTTTGTCCTTCTTAGAAATTATACCTGGTAGAGCGCTATTAGTTAATATTAAGTACAATGGCTCAGAGATTAAGCTTTTTAACATCTATGCTTCTCCTGAAAAAAATGAGAGAGCCGACTTGATTAATGATATTCAGGCTTTTATCCCAGGTTCAACACCTATTTTAATGGCTGGAGATTTTAATTGTTGTATGAGTGGTGATCATCGTGAGAGTGGAAGTGTGCATGTCAGAGTGGATAAAACAGAGAAACAGATTAAGAGTATGACTGAGGATTTTAACTTTACCGATGTCTGGAGGAGAAAATACCCAGACGACCCTGGTTACACATGGGAAAATAATGTCTGCAAATCCAGGATTGATTTTATTTTTTTATCGGAAAGTTTTAATCTAGTTGAGGTTTCTCTTTTATCGAATATTTTCTCTGATCATAAGTTATTACATGCACATGTCACTTTACCTGGCCTAGAGAAAGGCAGAGGCGTTTGGAAGCTCAACACTACTTTATTAGAGGACATGAAAACAAAAAATGATTTTATTGCTGCTTATAACAAATGGAGATTGCGTCAATCCCAATATAAAAATATTTTGGATTGGTGGGAGGATGTTAAAAAGTGGACTAAACTGTTTTTTATCCGTGTGGGCATCCAAAAGGCTAAGGAGAAAAAGTTATGGTTTAAAATGTTAAACACTAAAATCCAAACATATTATAAACTAAAGCAAGCCGGGCTTGAGATGGATGATGTTATTGCTCAGACAAAGAATGAAATAAAAAATGCCATTAGTCAAAAAGGAAAAGAAATGATTTTTAACAGCAAGGTGCAATGTCTGGAGAATGATGAAAAGTGTTCGAGATTCTTTTTTAAGAAGGTGGTGGGAAAGAAAGAAATGATATCTGTAATAGAAGGGAAGATAACTAATGAAGAGATGTTGCGAGAAGCACAAGTATTTTATCAGGAGCTTTTTAATAAAAAAGATATTGATATTTCCTTTACTAATGATGTTTTAGATACCTTGGATTCAAAACTTGACAAAACTGACCAAGAGAGCCTTTGTGATGAAATCTTTTTACCTGAACTTTTAAGCACTTTTAAGAGTTTTTTAAATGGTAAAACACCTGGTTCGGATGGGTTGCCAGTTGAATTTTATCTGTGTTTTTGGTCCATTTTAAAAGATGATCTTTTAGGTATTTTTAACTGTGCTTTTAAATCTGAGATTTTACCTGCGTCCTGGAGAGATGGTGTTGTTACTCTGATTTTTAAAAAAGGAGACATCTCTAAATTAGAAAATTGGAGGCCTATTACCCTGCTAAATACAGACTATAAGGTTTTAGCAAAAATTTTAGCAAATAGGCTCAAGCAGGTAATTTCTAAGGTTATACACAGTGACCAAGTATGCGGAGTACCTGGAAGGAAAATAAGTGATCATCTAAACCTTGTAAAAGATGTTTTATGGTATCAGAAACAATGTGATCAGAAATTGGCAATTTTATCCTTGGATTTTCAAAAGGCTTATGACCGTGTTTCTCATGATTTTTTATGGTTGGTTTTAAAGAAAATGAATTTTCCTGATTTTATTGTTGGAAAAATTGCACTTTTATATAAAAACTGTTTTAGTCGTATTTTAATTAACGGTTTTTTATCCCAAGAGGTATGTTTACAGTCTGGGGTGAAACAGGGGTGCCCCCTATCACCCATTCTTTTCATATGTGCAATAGAACCTCTGTTGAATGTTTTGAGAAAAGATAAGCTCATTAGAGGAGTGCCAATCCCTGGAAGTGGAGGACAGAGCGTAAAGACGATAGCATACATGGATGATGTTAATATTCTATGTCCAGATGAACCATCCCTGAAACGTGCTATCAGACAGACAGAATTTTTTTGTGAGGGCTCTGGCTTCAAATTAAATAAAAATAAATGTGATTGCTTTGCAATAGGGAATTGGGGCAATACGGAGGTGAATGTGCAATATGATAAAATCAAAATCTTGGGTGTCATCTTTGACAATGAAAATAATGGAGAGGAAAGCTGGTCCATCGTCAAAGAGAAAGTGCAAAAGAAAATAAGTTTTTGGAAAATGAGGAAATTAACAATAGAAGGAAAAGTACTGATAATGAAAGCTTTGTTGCTACCTATCATGCTATATTTAAGCTTGGTTTTCCCACCGAGTGAACGCACCTTAAAGTTTTTAAACAAGATTTGCTTTCATTTTTTATGGGGGTCTAAAATGGATAAACTCAGGAGAGATGTAATGATGAAGACAAAGAAATTGGGGGGTAAGGATGTGCCTGATTTAAAAAGGTTTTTATATATTCACTTTTTTTCTATGTGTTTTAATGGCTTGCAAAGAAACTGTTATTGGTCTTATTTTTTAAAATATGCTGCAGGTCACATTTTTAGAAAAAGAAAGTGGATAACCTTACCTTTAACGTCCCCAATCTTATTTATTCCCCCAGCGCACTATGTGGTTTTAGAAAAGATTATTCGTATTTATGGCATTGCTAATTTTAGTCAAGAAATTTGTAGTAATGCACGAAAATTAGTTCCTGAAATCAGGAAGATAGAACAGATTTGCTTAATATCTAATTATTCCACTGAGAAATCTCTAAGAGTTTGGAGGATGGTGAATATGGGATTCTTATCTAATGACTTAAAAGATCTGGCCTGGCAGATAGCACATCAATGTTTGCCTACCAGAGAATTCCAACACAGAAGAGGATTGTGTCGTAGTGCAAAGTGCCCGAGAATGGGGTGTCCTAGTGAGGAAACAGTTTTACACCTTTTTTGGAACTGTTTTTACGCCCAAGAGATATGGCATTTGATAGGACCCTTACTAAAATTCATTTCTGATCTTAATTTTTTAAATCATGAAGTTATTTTATATGGATTTTATAATGTTTTATCTGTGGAAAAGTCTCGGGTTTTGTGGATTAGTATAAATTGTATTAAAATTGCACTATGGAAGACGAGGAATATTCTTCTTTTTAAAAGAGACACTATTACCTCTAAAGATTGTGTTCGCCTAGCTCTTAGTGAGATGTATGTTTTCTATTTATTGGATAAAAAAAGATTAGGTCACAAAGTGGCTAAAAGTCTTTGGAATCTACATCTGTGGAATATGCTTTTAGCAGACTAAGTATAATCTGGACTGCGTAAGGTCTTTTAGTCTAAGAATATTATATCTAAAAGTAAAAAATCTGTTCTTATCAGTTTAATATCTGATACGTCCCCTATCTGGGGACCATATATTAAATGGATTTTTGAGAACGGGGGCCGATTTCGAAGCTTGCTTCCGTCGCCCTATGCATTGACCCGATATGGCAGTATCTTCGGGTACAGTGCACCACCCCCTTACAGGGTTAAAAAGAAAGATTCCTACTTTCATTGCTACCTGCTTGCTGGCTAGCCAGCTAGCCAGCCCTGTGGGCCTTGCTGCTGCTGCTGCTGCTGCTGCTGCAGCCAAAAAACAAAAGGTGGTGCTGCTGCTGCTCTTCTGCTGCTTCTGCTTGTGTCTGGCCGCTGTTGGAGCGTCCAGGCACAGGACTTCTGCTGCTGCTGACTAAATGGCCTCCTTAATTGGATCATTTGAGTAGCCAGCACACCTGTGCAGGTAGGGCATGACATGATAGGCAGCTGCCTTGATAGCGGGTGGGTGCTGAATGTTCCTAATTGACAAAATAAGATTAATGCTTATGAAGAAATATAAAATCTCATCCCTTCCCCAATATCGCGCCACACCCCTACCCCTTAATTCCCTGGTTGAACTTGATGGACATATGTCTTTTTTCGACCGTACTAACTATGTAACTATGTAACATAACATGGGGGGGTCTCCTGGCTGTTCACACAGGTGTGTCATTGCTGTACATTGACCATGCATTGCTTCTGTGGTATTGCAAAGGCAAAGACAAATGCTTCCAGCCATCCATTGCACTAATGGATTGGTCATCAGCTGGCTGTCTATGTCCCGCATCAATATAGACCAAAGTACAGAGGGTTAGGCTATGCTATAGTGCACCTACCTGATGCATCAGAAGGTGCGAGGCCCTTGCTAAATTCTGTGCACAGACTTTGAGATCTATGCTTTAGACTGTATCTAAACCTGCTCCAACATGGACTGACATTCTGGCCTACTTTCAGCCGATGCGACTTGTCTGTCGCTGAACAGTCGCTTTTTATGTATTCAGCACCTATGTATAATGTTGTAAAAATGCTCTAGAAGCTAAAGTCGCAGAAATGTCACACATATTTGGCCTGCAACTTTCTGTGCGACAAATTCAGACAGGAAAAATCAGTATAAATCCTTAGAAAATTATCCCCCAGTGTCTCCATCTGCTGGCGGTATTGAATAAGCATTGCTGCACTGATGGGGTATGCATTAGACGAAAAAAAAGAAGAAAAAGAAGAATAATACGCCCAGAAAAGAGGCGAAAAGGAGAAAAACGTAAAAAAACGTGAAAAAAAAGTAAGAGGAAGAGAAGGGAAAAAAAGGTGGAAATGGGTTTAAAAGTGATTTCGGCGGAGAAATATATATATATATATATATATATATATATATATATATATATATACGCGCACACACACACATATATATAAACGTATTCTCCGTTGAGATATTGCAGCCGCTGCTGTGTCCAGGCCCAGGAGCCTTAGCACTGTGCTGTGATGTCACTCAATACCACTGACATCACTAGGTGTAAACAACATCTCTCCTTTGCTGTGTATGTGACTATGGAGCTGTTTGGTGATGTCGTCTATTATGGCCTTCATAGAAGCAACAGGAGATTGTTGCATCCATCTAGAACCCTCAGAACTACAGTGCTATGATGTCACTCACTTCCACAGGCCTTGCAGAGTGTAAACAACAACAACCCAGCTTTGTTGTGTATGTAACCATAGGGATTGTGATGTCACCTAGAACCTTCACAGCAGCGACAGCTTTATGAGGAGCATCAGCACTGCTCTGCCTGAGCAGAACCATCACCGCCATAGGTTGTCAAATAACCCGGATTTAACCCACACAGGTAAGTCCAATGGGGTGCAGGCATGTCCTCTATGCTTACAGCTTCCCGTGGGTGTTGGTTTGATACCGTTTGGGGACAGCCAAGGAGGCATCTGCAGGCAACAAAGGTAGGTGTGTGCTTGTGTGTGTGTTTCCTATGCAGATCCTAAGCCCAGTGTCACATGCAAGTAGGAGGAGTAAGAAGGGTTCCTGGCAAATCCGGGTTATGGATTGCATTTAAAAAGGCCCCGTGGGAGTGCAATGGGCCCCTGTCTTGCTGCTTAGCAATAATGGTATGGGTTTAGGTTCTGCTGTGTGTACTGGTGGTTGACTGCCCCCCAGCCCAGAGTGTGCATGGAAAATTGTCTGGCAGCCTCCCTGACAGCAAGCAGTGATAGTGCCCATGAAGGGGACCTTGTTGGGCCCGCCCCTTTCACGGTTATCGCTTCTCGGCCTTTTGGCTAAGATCAAGTGTAGTATCTGTTCTTATCAGTTTAATATCTGATACGTCCCCTATCTGGGGACCATATATTAAATGGATTTTTGAGAACGGGGGCCGATTTCGAAGCTTGCTTCCGTCGCCCTATGCATTGACCCGATATGGCAGTATCTTCGGGTACAGTGCACCACCCCCTTACAGGGTTAAAAAGAAAGATTCCTACTTTCATTGCTACCTGCTTGCTGGCTAGCCAGCTAGCCAGCCCTGTGGGCCTTGCTGCTGCTGCTGCTGCTGCTGCAGCCAAAAAACAAAAGGTGGTGCTGCTGCTGCTGCTTCTGCTGCTTCTGCTTGTGTCTGGCCGCTGTTGGAGCGTCCAGGCACAGGACTTCTGCTGCTGCTGACTAAATGGCCTCCTTAATTGGATCATTTGAGTAGCCAGCACACCTGTGCAGGTAGGGCATGACATGATAGGCAGCTGCCTTGATAGCGGGTGGGTGCTGAATGTTCCTAATTGACAAAATAAGATTAATGCTTATGAAGAAATATAAAATCTCATCCCTTCCCCAATATCGCGCCACACCCCTACCCCTTAATTCCCTGGTTGAACTTGATGGACATATGTCTTTTTTCGACCGTACTAACTATGTAACTATGTAACATAACATGGGGGGGTCTCCTGGCTGTTCACACAGGTGTGTCATTGCTGTACATTGACCATGCATTGCTTCTGTGGTATTGCAAAGGCAAAGACAAATGCTTCCAGCCATCCATTGCACTAATGGATTGGTCATCAGCTGGCTGTCTATGTCCCGCATCAATATAGACCAAAGTACAGAGGGTTAGGCTATGCTATAGTGCACCTACCTGATGCATCAGAAGGTGCGAGGCCCTTGCTAAATTCTGTGCACAGACTTTGAGATCTATGCTTTAGACTGTATCTAAACCTGCTCCAACATGGACTGACATTCTGGCCTACTTTCAGCCGATGCGACTTGTCTGTCGCTGAACAGTCGCTTTTTATGTATTCAGCACCTATGTATAATGTTGTAAAAATGCTCTAGAAGCTAAAGTCGCAGAAATGTCACACATATTTGGCCTGCAACTTTCTGTGCGACAAATTCAGACAGGAAAAATCAGTATAAATCCTTAGAAAATTATCCCCCAGTGTCTCCATCTGCTGGCGGTATTGAATAAGCATTGCTGCACTGATGGGGTATGCATTAGACGAAAAAAAAGAAGAAAAAGAAGAATAATACGCCCAGAAAAGAGGCGAAAAGGAGAAAAACGTAAAAAAACGTGAAAAAAAAGTAAGAGGAAGAGAAGGGAAAAAAAGGTGGAAATGGGTTTAAAAGTGATTTCGGCGGAGAATATATATATATATATATATATATATATATATATATATATATATATACGCGCACACACACACATATATATAAACGTATTCTCCGTTGAGATATTGCAGCCGCTGCTGTGTCCAGGCCCAGGAGCCTTAGCACTGTGCTGTGATGTCACTCAATACCACTGACATCACTAGGTGTAAACAACATCTCTCCTTTGCTGTGTATGTGACTATGGAGCTGTTTGGTGATGTCGTCTATTATGGCCTTCATAGAAGCAACAGGAGATTGTTGCATCCATCTAGAACCCTCAGAACTACAGTGCTATGATGTCACTCACTTCCACAGGCCTTGCAGAGTGTAAACAACAACAACCCAGCTTTGTTGTGTATGTAACCATAGGGATTGTGATGTCACCTAGAACCTTCACAGCAGCGACAGCTTTATGAGGAGCATCAGCACTGCTCTGCCTGAGCAGAACCATCACCGCCATAGGTTGTCAAATAACCCGGATTTAACCCACACAGGTAAGTCCAATGGGGTGCAGGCATGTCCTCTATGCTTACAGCTTCCCGTGGGTGTTGGTTTGATACCGTTTGGGGACAGCCAAGGAGGCATCTGCAGGCAACAAAGGTAGGTGTGTGCTTGTGTGTGTGTTTCCTATGCAGATCCTAAGCCCAGTGTCACATGCAAGTAGGAGGAGTAAGAAGGGTTCCTGGCAAATCCGGGTTATGGATTGCATTTAAAAAGGCCCCGTGGGAGTGCAATGGGCCCCTGTCTTGCCTTAGCAATAATGGTATGGGTTTAGGTTCTGCTGTGTGTACTGGTGGTTGACTGCCCCCCAGCCCAGAGTGTGCATGGAAAATTGTCTGGCAGCCTCCCTGACAGCAAGCAGTGATAGTGCCCATGAAGGGGACCTTGTTGGGCCCGCCCCTTTCACGGTTATCGCTTCTCGGCCTTTTGGCTAAGATCAAGTGTAGTATCTGTTCTTATCAGTTTAATATCTGATACGTCCCCTATCTGGGGACCATATATTAAATGGATTTTTGAGAACGGGGGCCGATTTCGAAGCTTGCTTCCGTCGCCCTATGCATTGACCCGATATGGCAGTATCTTCGGGTACAGTGCACCACCCCCTTACAGGGTTAAAAAGAAAGATTCCTACTTTCATTGCTACCTGCTTGCTGGCTAGCCAGCTAGCCAGCCCTGTGGGCCTTGCTGCTGCTGCTGCTGCTGCAGCCAAAAAACAAAAGGTGGTGCTGCTGCTGCTTCTGCTGCTTCTGCTTGTGTCTGGCCGCTGTTGGAGCGTCCAGGCACAGGACTTCTGCTGCTGCTGACTAAATGGCCTCCTTAATTGGATCATTTGAGTAGCCAGCACACCTGTGCAGGTAGGGCATGACATGATAGGCAGCTGCCTTGATAGCGGGTGGGTGCTGAATGTTCCTAATTGACAAAATAAGATTAATGCTTATGAAGAAATATAAAATCTCATCCCTTCCCCAATATCGCGCCACACCCCTACCCCTTAATTCCCTGGTTGAACTTGATGGACATATGTCTTTTTTCGACCGTACTAACTATGTAACTATGTAACATAACATGGGGGGGTCTCCTGGCTGTTCACACAGGTGTGTCATTGCTGTACATTGACCATGCATTGCTTCTGTGGTATTGCAAAGGCAAAGACAAATGCTTCCAGCCATCCATTGCACTAATGGATTGGTCATCAGCTGGCTGTCTATGTCCCGCATCAATATAGACCAAAGTACAGAGGGTTAGGCTATGCTATAGTGCACCTACCTGATGCATCAGAAGGTGCGAGGCCCTTGCTAAATTCTGTGCACAGACTTTGAGATCTATGCTTTAGACTGTATCTAAACCTGCTCCAACATGGACTGACATTCTGGCCTACTTTCAGCCGATGCGACTTGTCTGTCGCTGAACAGTCGCTTTTTATGTATTCAGCACCTATGTATAATGTTGTAAAAATGCTCTAGAAGCTAAAGTCGCAGAAATGTCACACATATTTGGCCTGCAACTTTCTGTGCGACAAATTCAGACAGGAAAAATCAGTATAAATCCTTAGAAAATTATCCCCCAGTGTCTCCATCTGCTGGCGGTATTGAATAAGCATTGCTGCACTGATGGGGTATGCATTAGACGAAAAAAAAGAAGAAAAAGAAGAATAATACGCCCAGAAAAGAGGCGAAAAGGAGAAAAACGTAAAAAAACGTGAAAAAAAAGTAAGAGGAAGAGAAGGGAAAAAAAGGTGGAAATGGGTTTAAAAGTGATTTCGGCGGAGAAATATATATATATATATATATATATATATATATATATATATATATATATATATACGCGCACACACACACATATATATAAACGTATTCTCCGTTGAGATATTGCAGCCGCTGCTGTGTCCAGGCCCAGGAGCCTTAGCACTGTGCTGTGATGTCACTCAATACCACTGACATCACTAGGTGTAAACAACATCTCTCCTTTGCTGTGTATGTGACTATGGAGCTGTTTGGTGATGTCGTCTATTATGGCCTTCATAGAAGCAACAGGAGATTGTTGCATCCATCTAGAACCCTCAGAACTACAGTGCTATGATGTCACTCACTTCCACAGGCCTTGCAGAGTGTAAACAACAACAACCCAGCTTTGTTGTGTATGTAACCATAGGGATTGTGATGTCACCTAGAACCTTCACAGCAGCGACAGCTTTATGAGGAGCATCAGCACTGCTCTGCCTGAGCAGAACCATCACCGCCATAGGTTGTCAAATAACCCGGATTTAACCCACACAGGTAAGTCCAATGGGGTGCAGGCATGTCCTCTATGCTTACAGCTTCCCGTGGGTGTTGGTTTGATACCGTTTGGGGACAGCCAAGGAGGCATCTGCAGGCAACAAAGGTAGGTGTGTGCTTGTGTGTGTGTTTCCTATGCAGATCCTAAGCCCAGTGTCACATGCAAGTAGGAGGAGTAAGAAGGGTTCCTGGCAAATCCGGGTTATGGATTGCATTTAAAAAGGCCCCGTGGGAGTGCAATGGGCCCCTGTCTTGCTGCTTAGCAATAATGGTATGGGTTTAGGTTCTGCTGTGTGTACTGGTGGTTGACTGCCCCCCAGCCCAGAGTGTGCATGGAAAATTGTCTGGCAGCCTCCCTGACAGCAAGCAGTGATAGTGCCCATGAAGGGGACCTTGTTGGGCCCGCCCCTTTCACGGTTATCGCTTCTCGGCCTTTTGGCTAAGATCAAGTGTAGTATCTGTTCTTATCAGTTTAATATCTGATACGTCCCCTATCTGGGGACCATATATTAAATGGATTTTTGAGAACGGGGGCCGATTTCGAAGCTTGCTTCCGTCGCCCTATGCATTGACCCGATATGGCAGTATCTTCGGGTACAGTGCACCACCCCCTTACAGGGTTAAAAAGAAAGATTCCTACTTTCATTGCTGGCTAGCCAGCTAGCCAGCCCTGTGGGCCTTGCTGCTGCTGCTGCTGCTGCAGCCAAAAAACAAAAGGTGGTGCTGCTGCTGCTTCTGCTGCTTCTGCTTGTGTCTGGCCGCTGTTGGAGCGTCCAGGCACAGGACTTCTGCTGCTGCTGACTAAATGGCCTCCTTAATTGGATCATTTGAGTAGCCAGCACACCTGTGCAGGTAGGGCATGACATGATAGGCAGCTGCCTTGATAGCGGGTGGGTGCTGAATGTTCCTAATTGACAAAATAAGATTAATGCTTATGAAGAAATATAAAATCTCATCCCTTCCCCAATATCGCGCCACACCCCTACCCCTTAATTCCCTGGTTGAACTTGATGGACATATGTCTTTTTTCGACCGTACTAACTATGTAACTATGTAACATAACATGGGGGGGTCTCCTGGCTGTTCACACAGGTGTGTCATTGCTGTACATTGACCATGCATTGCTTCTGTGGTATTGCAAAGGCAAAGACAAATGCTTCCAGCCATCCATTGCACTAATGGATTGGTCATCAGCTGGCTGTCTATGTCCCGCATCAATATAGACCAAAGTACAGAGGGTTAGGCTATGCTATAGTGCACCTACCTGATGCATCAGAAGGTGTGAGGCCCTTGCTAAATTCTGTGCACAGACTTTGAGATCTATGCTTTAGACTGTATCTAAACCTGCTCCAACATGGACTGACATTCTGGCCTACTTTCAGCCGATGCGACTTGTCTGTCGCTGAACAGTCGCTTTTTATGTATTCAGCACCTATGTATAATGTTGTAAAAATGCTCTAGAAGCTAAAGTCGCAGAAATGTCACACATATTTGGCCTGCAACTTTCTGTGCGACAAATTCAGACAGGAAAAATCAGTATAAATCCTTAGAAAATTATCCCCCAGTGTCTCCATCTGCTGGCGGTATTGAATAAGCATTGCTGCACTGATGGGGTATGCATTAGACGAAAAAAAAGAAGAAAAAGAAGAATAATACGCCCAGAAAAGAGGCGAAAAGGAGAAAAACGTAAAAAAACGTGAAAAAAAAGTAAGAGGAAGAGAAGGGAAAAAAAGGTGGAAATGGGTTTAAAAGTGATTTTGGCGGAGAAATATATATATATATATATATATATATATATATATATATATATATGCGCACACACACACATATATATAAACGTATTCTCCGTTGAGATATTGCAGCCGCTGCTGTGTCCAGGCCCAGGAGCCTTAGCACTGTGCTGTGATGTCACTCAATACCACTGACATCACTAGGTGTAAACAACATCTCTCCTTTGCTGTGTATGTGACTATGGAGCTGTTTGGTGATGTCGTCTATTATGGCCTTCATAGAAGCAACAGGAGATTGTTGCATCCATCTAGAACCCTCAGAACTACAGTGCTATGATGTCACTCACTTCCACAGGCCTTGCAGAGTGTAAACAACAACAACCCAGCTTTGTTGTGTATGTAACCATAGGGATTGTGATGTCACCTAGAACCTTCACAGCAGCGACAGCTTTATGAGGAGCATCAGCACTGCTCTGCCTGAGCAGAACCATCACCGCCATAGGTTGTCAAATAACCCGGATTTAACCCACACAGGTAAGTCCAATGGGGTGCAGGCATGTCCTCTATGCTTACAGCTTCCCGTGGGTGTTGGTTTGATACCGTTTGGGGACAGCCAAGGAGGCATCTGCAGGCAACAAAGGTAGGTGTGTGCTTGTGTGTGTGTTTCCTATGCAGATCCTAAGCCCAGTGTCACATGCAAGTAGGAGGAGTAAGAAGGGTTCCTGGCAAATCCGGGTTATGGATTGCATTTAAAAAGGCCCCGTGGGAGTGCAATGGGCCCCTGTCTTGCTGCTTAGCAATAATGGTATGGGTTTAGGTTCTGCTGTGTGTACTGGTGGTTGACTGCCCCCCAGCCCAGAGTGTGCATGGAAAATTGTCTGGCAGCCTCCCTGACAGCAAGCAGTGATAGTGCCCATGAAGGGGACCTTGTTGGGCCCGCCCCTTTCACGGTTATCGCTTCTCGGCCTTTTGGCTAAGATCAAGTGTAGTATCTGTTCTTATCAGTTTAATATCTGATACGTCCCCTATCTGGGGACCATATATTAAATGGATTTTTGAGAACGGGGGCCGATTTCGAAGCTTGCTTCCGTCGCCCTATGCATTGACCCGATATGGCAGTATCTTCGGGTACAGTGCACCACCCCCTTACAGGGTTAAAAAGAAAGATTCCTACTTTCATTGCTACCTGCTTGCTGGCTAGCCAGCTAGCCAGCCCTGTGGGCCTTGCTGCTGCTGCTGCTGCTGCAGCCAAAAAACAAAAGGTGGTGCTGCTGCTGCTTCTGCTGCTTCTGCTTGTGTCTGGCCGCTGTTGGAGCGTCCAGGCACAGGACTTCTGCTGCTGCTGACTAAATGGCCTCCTTAATTGGATCATTTGAGTAGCCAGCACACCTGTGCAGGTAGGGCATGACATGATAGGCAGCTGCCTTGATAGCGGGTGGGTGCTGAATGTTCCTAATTGACAAAATAAGATTAATGCTTATGAAGAAATATAAAATCTCATCCCTTCCCCAATATCGCGCCACACCCCTACCCCTTAATTCCCTGGTTGAACTTGATGGACATATGTCTTTTTTCGACCGTACTAAGTATGTAACTATGTAACATAACATGGGGGGGTCTCCTGGCTGTTCACACAGGTGTGTCATTGCTGTACATTGACCATGCATTGCTTCTGTGGTATTGCAAAGGCAAAGACAAATGCTTCCAGCCATCCATTGCACTAATGGATTGGTCATCAGCTGGCTGTCTATGTCCCGCATCAATATAGACCAAAGTACAGAGGGTTAGGCTATGCTATAGTGCACCTACCTGATGCATCAGAAGGTGCGAGGCCCTTGCTAAATTCTGTGCACAGACTTTGAGATCTATGCTTTAGACTGTATCTAAACCTGCTCCAACATGGACTGACATTCTGGCCTACTTTCAGCCGATGCGACTTGTCTGTCGCTGAACAGTCGCTTTTTATGTATTCAGCACCTATGTATAATGTTGTAAAAATGCTCTAGAAGCTAAAGTCGCAGAAATGTCACACATATTTGGCCTGCAACTTTCTGTGCGACAAATTCAGACAGGAAAAATCAGTATAAATCCTTAGAAAATTATCCCCCAGTGTCTCCATCTGCTGGCGGTATTGAATAAGCATTGCTGCACTGATGGGGTATGCATTAGACGAAAAAAAAGAAGAAAAAGAAGAATAATACGCCCAGAAAAGAGGCGAAAAGGAGAAAAACGTAAAAAAACGTGAAAAAAAAAGTAAGAGGAAGAGAAGGGAAAAAAAGGTGGAAATGGGTTTAAAAGTGATTTCGGCGGAGAAATATATATATATATATATATATATATATATATATATATATATATATATATATATACGCGCACACACACACATATATATAAACGTATTCTCCGTTGAGATATTGCAGCCGCTGCTGTGTCCAGGCCCAGGAGCCTTAGCACTGTGCTGTGATGTCACTCAATACCACTGACATCACTAGGTGTAAACAACATCTCTCCTTTGCTGTGTATGTGACTATGGAGCTGTTTGGTGATGTCGTCTATTATGGCCTTCATAGAAGCAACAGGAGATTGTTGCATCCATCTAGAACCCTCAGAACTACAGTGCTATGATGTCACTCACTTCCACAGGCCTTGCAGAGTGTAAACAACAACAACCCAGCTTTGTTGTGTATGTAACCATAGGGATTGTGATGTCACCTAGAACCTTCACAGCAGCGACAGCTTTATGAGGAGCATCAGCACTGCTCTGCCTGAGCAGAACCATCACCGCCATAGGTTGTCAAATAACCCGGATTTAACCCACACAGGTAAGTCCAATGGGGTGCAGGCATGTCCTCTATGCTTACAGCTTCCCGTGGGTGTTGGTTTGATACCGTTTGGAGACAGCCAAGGAGGCATCTGCAGGCAACAAAGGTAGGTGTGTGCTTGTGTGTGTGTTTCCTATGCAGATCCTAAGCCCAGTGTCACATGCAAGTAGGAGGAGTAAGAAGGGTTCCTGGCAAATCCGGGTTATGGATTGCATTTAAAAAGGTCCCGTGGGAGTGCAATGGGCCCCTGTCTTGCTGCTTAGCAATAATGGTATGGGTTTAGGTTCTGCTGTGTGTACTGGTGGTTGACTGCCCCCCAGCCCAGAGTGTGCATGGAAAATTGTCTGGCAGCCTCCCTGACAGCAAGCAGTGATAGTGCCCATGAAGGGGACCTTGTTGGGCCCGCCCCTTTCACGGTTATCGCTTCTCGGCCTTTTGGCTAAGATCAAGTGTAGTATCTGTTCTTATCAGTTTAATATCTGATACGTCCCCTATCTGGGGACCATATATTAAATGGATTTTTGAGAACGGGGGCCGATTTCGAAGCTTGCTTCCGTCGCCCTATGCATTGACCCGATATGGCAGTATCTTCGGGTACAGTGCACCACCCCCTTACAGGGTTAAAAAGAAAGATTCCTACTTTCATTGCTACCTGCTTGCTGGCTAGCCAGCTAGCCAGCCCTGTGGGCCTTGCTGCTGCTGCTGCTGCAGCTAAAAAACAAAAGGTGGTGCTGCTGCTGCTTCTGCTGCTTCTGCTTGTGTCTGGCCGCTGTTGGAGCGTCCAGGCACAGGACTTCTGCTGCTGCTGACTAAATGGCCTCCTTAATTGGATCATTTGAGTAGCCAGCACACCTGTGCAGGTAGGGCATGACATGATAGGCAGCTGCCTTGATAGCGGGTGGGTGCTGAATGTTCCTAATTGACAAAATAAGATTAATGCTTATGAAGAAATATAAAATCTCATCCCTTCCCCAATATCGCGCCACACCCCTACCCCTTAATTCCCTGGTTGAACTTGATGGACATATGTCTTTTTTCGACCGTACTAAGTATGTAACTATGTAACATAACATGGGGGGGTCTCCTGGCTGTTCACACAGGTGTGTCATTGCTGTACATTGACCATGCATTGCTTCTGTGGTATTGCAAAGGCAAAGACAAATGCTTCCAGCCATCCATTGCACTAATGGATTGGTCATCAGCTGGCTGTCTATGTCCCGCATCAATATAGACCAAAGTACAGAGGGTTAGGCTATGCTATAGTGCACCTACCTGATGCATCAGAAGGTGCGAGGCCCTTGCTAAATTCTGTGCACAGACTTTGAGATCTATGCTTTAGACTGTATCTAAACCTGCTCCAACATGGACTGACATTCTGGCCTACTTTCAGCCGATGCGACTTGTCTGTCGCTGAACAGTCGCTTTTTATGTATTCAGCACCTATGTATAATGTTGTAAAAATGCTCTAGAAGCTAAAGTCGCAGAAATGTCACACATATTTGGCCTGCAACTTTCTGTGCGACAAATTCAGACAGGAAAAATCAGTATAAATCCTTAGAAAATTATCCCCCAGTGTCTCCATCTGCTGGCGGTATTGAATAAGCATTGCTGCACTGATGGGGTATGCATTAGACGAAAAAAAAGAAGAAAAAGAAGAATAATACGCCCAGAAAAGAGGCGAAAAGGAGAAAAACGTAAAAAAACGTGAAAAAAAAGTAAGAGGAAGAGAAGGGAAAAAAAGGTGGAAATGGGTTTAAAAGTGATTTCGGCGGAGAAATATATATATATATATATATATATATATATATATATATATATATACGCGCACACACACACATATATATAAACGTATTCTCCGTTGAGATATTGCAGCCGCTGCTGTGTCCAGGCCCAGGAGCCTTAGCACTGTGCTGTGATGTCACTCAATACCACTGACATCACTAGGTGTAAACAACATCTCTCCTTTGCTGTGTATGTGACTATGGAGCTGTTTGGTGATGTCGTCTATTATGGCCTTCATAGAAGCAACAGGAGATTGTTGCATCCATCTAGAACCCTCAGAACTACAGTGCTATGATGTCACTCACTTCCACAGGCCTTGCAGAGTGTAAACAACAACAACCCAGCTTTGTTGTGTATGTAACCATAGGGATTGTGATGTCACCTAGAACCTTCACAGCAGCGACAGCTTTATGAGGAGCATCAGCACTGCTCTGCCTGAGCAGAACCATCACCGCCATAGGTTGTCAAATAACCCGGATTTAACCCACACAGGTAAGTCCAATGGGGTGCAGGCATGTCCTCTATGCTTACAGCTTCCCGTGGGTGTTGGTTTGATACCGTTTGGGGACAGCCAAGGAGGCATCTGCAGGCAACAAAGGTAGGTGTGTGCTTGTGTGTGTGTTTCCTATGCAGATCCTAAGCCCAGTGTCACATGCAAGTAGGAGGAGTAAGAAGGGTTCCTGGCAAATCCGGGTTATGGATTGCATTTAAAAAGGCCCCGTGGGAGTGCAATGGGCCCCTGTCTTGCTGCTTAGCAATAATGGTATGGGTTTAGGTTCTGCTGTGTGTACTGGTGGTTGACTGCCCCCCAGCCCAGAGTGTGCATGGAAAATTGTCTGGCAGCCTCCCTGACAGCAAGCAGTGATAGTGCCCATGAAGGGGACCTTGTTGGGCCCGCCCCTTTCACGGTTATCGCTTCTCGGCCTTTTGGCTAAGATCAAGTGTAGTATCTGTTCTTATCAGTTTAATATCTGATACGTCCCCTATCTGGGGACCATATATTAAATGGATTTTTGAGAACGGGGGCCGATTTCGAAGCTTGCTTCCGTCGCCCTATGCATTGACCCGATATGGCAGTATCTTCGGGTACAGTGCACCACCCCCTTACAGGGTTAAAAAGAAAGATTCCTACTTTCATTGCTACCTGCTTGCTGGCTAGCCAGCTAGCCAGCCCTGTGGGCCTTGCTGCTGCTGCTGCAGCCAAAAAACAAAAGGTGGTGCTGCTGCTGCTTCTGCTGCTTCTGCTTGTGTCTGGCCGCTGTTGGAGCGTCCAGGCACAGGACTTCTGCTGCTGCTGACTAAATGGCCTCCTTAATTGGATCATTTGAGTAGCCAGCACACCTGTGCAGGTAGGGCATGACATGATAGGCAGCTGCCTTGATAGCGGGTGGGTGCTGAATGTTCCTAATTGACAAAATAAGATTAATGCTTATGAAGAAATATAAAATCTCATCCCTTCCCCAATATCGCGCCACACCCCTACCCCTTAATTCCCTGGTTGAACTTGATGGACATATGTCTTTTTTCGACCGTACTAACTATGTAACTATGTAACATAACATGGGGGGGTCTCCTGGCTGTTCACACAGGTGTGTCATTGCTGTACATTGACCATGCATTGCTTCTGTGGTATTGCAAAGGCAAAGACAAATGCTTCCAGCCATCCATTGCACTAATGGATTGGTCATCAGCTGGCTGTCTATGTCCCGCATCAATATAGACCAAAGTACAGAGGGTTAGGCTATGCTATAGTGCACCTACCTGATGCATCAGAAGGTGCGAGGCCCTTGCTAAATTCTGTGCACAGACTTTGAGATCTATGCTTTAGACTGTATCTAAACCTGCTCCAACATGGACTGACATTCTGGCCTACTTTCAGCCGATGCGACTTGTCTGTCGCTGAACAGTCGCTTTTTATGTATTCAGCACCTATGTATAATGTTGTAAAAATGCTCTAGAAGCTAAAGTCGCAGAAATGTCACACATATTTGGCCTGCAACTTTCTGTGCGACAAATTCAGACAGGAAAAATCAGTATAAATCCTTAGAAAATTATCCCCCAGTGTCTCCATCTGCTGGCGGTATTGAATAAGCATTGCTGCACTGATGGGGTATGCATTAGACGAAAAAAAAGAAGAAAAAGAAGAATAATACGCCCAGAAAAGAGGCGAAAAGGAGAAAAACGTAAAAAAACGTGAAAAAAAAGTAAGAGGAAGAGAAGGGAAAAAAAGGTGGAAATGGGTTTAAAAGTGATTTCGGCGGAGAAATATATATATATATATATATATATATATATATATATATATATATATACGCGCACACACACACATATATATAAACGTATTCTCCGTTGAGATATTGCAGCCGCTGCTGTGTCCAGGCCCAGGAGCCTTAGCACTGTGCTGTGATGTCACTCAATACCACTGACATCACTAGGTGTAAACAACATCTCTCCTTTGCTGTGTATGTGACTATGGAGCTGTTTGGTGATGTCGTCTATTATGGCCTTCATAGAAGCAACAGGAGATTGTTGCATCCATCTAGAACCCTCAGAACTACAGTGCTATGATGTCACTCACTTCCACAGGCCTTGCAGAGTGTAAACAACAACAACCCAGCTTTGTTGTGTATGTAACCATAGGGATTGTGATGTCACCTAGAACCTTCACAGCAGCGACAGCTTTATGAGGAGCATCAGCACTGCTCTGCCTGAGCAGAACCATCACCGCCATAGGTTGTCAAATAACCCGGATTTAACCCACACAGGTAAGTCCAATGGGGTGCAGGCATGTCCTCTATGCTTACAGCTTCCCGTGGGTGTTGGTTTGATACCGTTTGGGGACAGCCAAGGAGGCATCTGCAGGCAACAAAGGTAGGTGTGTGCTTGTGTGTGTGTTTCCTATGCAGATCCTAAGCCCAGTGTCACATGCAAGTAGGAGGAGTAAGAAGGGTTCCTGGCAAATCCGGGTTATGGATTGCATTTAAAAAGGCCCCGTGGGAGTGCAATGGGCCCCTGTCTTGCTGCTTAGCAATAATGGTATGGGTTTAGGTTCTGCTGTGTGTACTGGTGGTTGACTGCCCCCCAGCCCAGAGTGTGCATGGAAAATTGTCTGGCAGCCTCCCTGACAGCAAGCAGTGATAGTGCCCATGAAGGGGACCTTGTTGGGCCCGCCCCTTTCACGGTTATCGCTTCTCGGCCTTTTGGCTAAGATCAAGTGTCTTGCCCTAAGGTATTCGGGTACCCCTCTCCTCGGCCTTGTGGGATCGCCCAGGTTTATTGCCTGGGCTTCACCCACCTGCTGCTATTGGGGAGAGGGCTTAGTCCCAGGATAACGGGAAGGTGATCATCGGAGGACGGGTCTGCCGGAGAGGATGGCTAATGCGCCGAACGCTCCTAATACAGTACGGCTGTTTATCGAGGAGGAAAAGAGGAGTGCCTACGGGATTTTGCATGTCCAGCAGAAGGTCGTGGAGGGAGTGCTGAGGATGCCGCATGCTTCCATCTTCTGTGTCCAGGTCTTTCCCAGCCAAGGATTCTTTGACGTGACCTTCTACAACCTGGATGATCTCCGTACCTGTCTCTACCGGAGTAAGGAGAATGCTTCTCACCCTGACCTACAAGGGATCCGATTCATTTCCTGCGAGGCTCGGCCTAAGAAAGTTCCAGTGGTAGTGCATATGTACAACCCTTTTGTGCGGGATGAGGAGATCCAGACCTTTCTAAGAAGGTATTGTGTGTCTGTTTCTGGTGCGGAGAGGAAAAATAACATCCTGGGGACTTTCACAGGCATGAGACGTTTTTGGGTGGAGTTTAGGCCTGCCCCCGAGGGTGGTGCTGAAGGTTTTTGTCACCCCCCGCAGAACTTTGCGATAGGGAACAACAGGGGGTTTCTGCACTACCCGGGGATGCCAAGTTTTTGCCGGGACTGTTTTTGCTTTGGTCATACCAGAGAGAACTGTACAACCGGGCAAGTTTGCAGGAACTGCCACAAGCCTGATCACCGCACTGCAGACTGTCCCGAGAAACACAAGTGTCATTTCTGTGGTTCTTCGGATCACCTGGCTAGGAGTTGCCCCACTTACCAGTCCGGGGCACCCCGATCATATGCAATGGCTCTTCGAGGTGGGACAGTTCCTGAGGACTCCAATGCTGCCAGGGCAGGCGATGCAGAGGTTAGCGTGCTGACCAGTGAAGCAGAGTCTGCCCCTGTTTTTCCTTCCATTTCTAGGTCTGTTCCGGATGCTTTGGTGGCAGAGGGGGAGAAGGCGGAGTCTGTTTCGGGGGCATCTGTTTCGGAGGCCTCTGATCCCCCAGAGGAGATGACTGTGGACAAAGAATCCTTGAAGAGAAAGATGCCGGTGGAAGAATCGGAGGATGACTGTCCGACTCCTCAGAGTCAAAGGATTGAGGACTTTCCTAGCCCGGGAAGGGAGGAGGCAGGTGGAGGGTCGTCATGTCAGATTGATTCTGACTCCTCTTTATCCTCCCTGGGCACAGGTTATTTGGAGGAATGTTCAGTCAAAAAATTGACAAAGACTCTTAAGTTTAAGGAAGGGGAGGCAAAAAATAAGGGTAGAGGTCGGGGAAAGGCTAGGCCTCCTTTTGATAATGCTTGATTTTGTATTTCCTTTTTTTCCTTCAAATGTTTGAATGAGTTTAACAATTGGTTCTCTAAATGTCCGCAGTATTAGATCTTTAGAAAGGAGATCCGCCATTTTTGATTTACTTTCTGGATATTCTTTTGATGTTTTAGGTCTCCAGGAGTGCTGCTTGGATGGGGAGCCAAATATCTCCTGGCCTTATGGGCAATCGGTATGGTCTGGTTCAATGGAACGTAATTCGGGGGTGGGGATTTTGTTCAAAAGTAATGAGTTTGTTGTTAAAAAAGTTGTCCATATTGTTCCGGGTAGGGTATTATTAGTGCATTTTATTTTCAGGGGTTTCACATATAAAGTAATTAATGTTTATGCTCCAACTGGGAGGAAGGAAAGAGGGGAGGTGTTTGAGAAATTATATTTCTTTTTGAGTGGGAGGGATGATGTGTTCCTTATAGGGGATTTCAATTGTATAATAACAGAGGGGGATAGGAGTAGTACTACGGTGGGTGGTGGGTCTGGTTTAGACAGTACTAGTAAGCAGCTTAAAGAGATTGTAAATTTATTTGGGTTAAAGGATTCCTTTGTTGCCCATAATGATGGTACTATCGGTTATACATATTTTTCTAACAATACAAGTTCGCGAATTGATTTCATTTTTGTCTCAAAACTAATGTCTGTTTCTAATTTCAGACGGAGGAGGTTACCGTTCACGGATCATGCCTGGATTGAGTGTGTGGTAAAAGGTGGTGGTGTAAGTGAGTATGGAAAGGGTGTTTGGAAGTTGAATGTTTCTTTATTGGATAATGAATGTGTATTACAAGAATATAGGGAGCGTTTTGATGGATGGGTGTTGAGGAAGGATGCATTTTATAGTGTGGTTGAGTGGTGGGAGTGGGTGAAGTTAGAGACTAAAAGGTTTTTTATTAAAAAAGGGTGTGAGAAAGGGAGGAAAGATAGAGAAGAGTATGAGAGATGGCAAAGAAGGTTAGAGTATTTGTATGAATTGAGGCGTTTGGGGATGAGTGTTGAGAAGGAGATTGAGGAAGCTCGTGGAAGTGTGAATGAGTGTCTGGAGAGGAATGGAAGGAAGATTATTGCACAGGCTAGGGTTGAAGTGAAAGAGAAGGATGAGAAATGTAGCAAATTTTTCTTTAAAAAGGCATTCAGTAAAAAAACTGAGATGATGAGTGTTTTTACGAATGATGGGGTAGAGGTCTTTGGTAAGGATGAGGTGTTAGAGGAAGTGTGGAAGTTTTATTCTGATTTATTCACGGAGAAGGAGCGGGACGTGACTCTAGAGGAGGAATGTTTGGGATATGTGGATAAGCGTTTGGATGAAATTGATGGGTTCTTTATGGAAGAGGATGTGAGGAAGAGTGAGGTGGAGGATGCTGTGAATGGGATGAAGAAAGGAAAGGTGGCAGGGAGTGATGGTTTGCCTGTGGAATTTTATCTTGTGTTTTGGGATATGTTAGGGGATTATGTATGGGAGGTGTGTAAGGAAGTACTTAGGAGAGGGAAGTTATCTAAAAGTATGAGTGAGAGTGTGACTGTGTTATTGTTTAAAAAAGGGGATAAGAGGGATCTTAAAAATTGGAGGCCTATAGCGCTCTTGAATTGTGATTACAAAATTATTGCTAAAGTTATTGCGAATAGGTTAAAGGATGTGATTGATTGTATGGTAGGTGAGGAGCAAATGTGTGCAGTGCCTGATCGTAGGATTTCTGAATGTCTGTTAGGTCTGAGGGATGTATTGTGGGACTGTAAAACTAGGAAGCAAGGTGTGGCTGTTGTTACGGTGGATTTTGAAAAAGCGTATGATAGGGTGGTGCATGATTTATTGTTTAGGGTTTTGAGGAGGATGAATGTGCCGGACAGAATGGTGAAGTGGATTGAATGTTTGTATAGGGACATTTATAGTAAGATTCAGGTCAATGGTTTTCTGAGTAGGGAGGTGAGTATAAAATCTGGAGTGCGGCAGGGGTGTCCCCTGTCGCCAATTCTTTTTATTTGTATGATTGAGCCTTTGTTGGGGATGATTAGGAGAGATAAGGTGATGCGGGGTATAGAAATACCTGGTAGTCATGGGAAGGATATGCGAGTGATTGGTTACATGGATGATGTTACTGTTGTATGTAAGTCAATGGCAGGGGTAAGGCGTGCTAAGTTATTGATTGAGTGTTTCTGTTTAATGAGTGGGTTTAAGCTTAATGTTGGGAAGAGTGGTTGTAAATTTTTTGAGGGGTGGGGAGAGAGTGGGTTGTGCGAGTGGCCTGTGAGAGAGGGGGGTGTGGAAGTGCTTGGGGTGGTGTTTGATAATGATTTGTATGGGAAAGAAAGTTGGGAGAGGGTTTTGGGGAGGGTGGGGAATAAAATAAACTTCTGGTCTTTAAGGACTTTATCGATTGAGGGAAGGATTCTGGTTATTAAAGCTGTTATAATTCCTATTTTGCTTTATGTTAATTATGTGTTTCCTCCACCGGATAGGTGTCTGGCAAGAATTATCAGGCAGATCTTTGTTTTCTTATGGAATTCAAGGATGGAGAAATTGAGTCGTGGGAAGCTGGTGAAAAGCAGAATGCATGGTGGGAAAGGAATGATGAATGTGGAAGTGTTCCTGGCTGTGAAGTATGTCAGTTTTTGTCTCGCTGTAAGTAAGAAGGAATGTGTGTTTGGGTGCATGGTAAGGTATTTGGCTGGTAATGTGTTGTTGAAATATAAGCTAATGGAAAGGGACTTAAGGGTACCTGTAAGTTTTGAGGTTCCTTGGTTCTATCAGAGAATAGGGCGGTGTGTCAGGAAAAATAATCTGGAATGTGTGACTGAATGGAATGATAGTAAGAAGGTGATGAAAGTGTTGGAGCAGAGAGAAACAGTGGAATGTGTGGGAGGTCTGTCTGAGAAGGATTGTAAGGTAGTGTGGAAAAATGTCAGTCACAAGGAACTGACAAATAAACAAAAGGACTTGTCTTGGATGTTAGCTCATGGGTGTCTGCCAACAAGGGAATTTCAGAGGAGAAGGAGATTGGTAGACAGTGAAGTGTGTCCCAGGGATGGTTGCGGTGGATGTGAGAATTATGTACATGTGTTTTGGGAGTGTGGTTATGCGAAGTCTGTGTGGAGAAGAATGTCTGGTCTAATAAAAAATGTTACTGGAATTGAAATCTTATCCTTTAATATGATGATGTTTGGTTTGTGTGCAGTGGAGAGAGAGAAGGCAAGAGTGTTATGGTTCATAGTAAATTGTGTAAAAGAGGTTCTGTGGGATGTAAGGAATATTAGGATTTTCAATCAAACTGAAGTAAGTGTGAAGGAGTGTCTGGGCATGATCCGTGGTAAAATTTACCTTTACGTATTATGTGATAGGAAAAACTATGGTTCTGATGATGCAGAGGGGATCTGGAAACACAAAAAATGGAAGCACTGGTTATGAGTGTATTCTTATTTGTCTTTCTTTTTCTTTTCTTACAGATTATATCCTGATATGAAGGGACAGTTGGAGGGACAGAATCCGCTGCAATTTATTTTTTCTGAGGGAAAGTCATGAAGGGAAAGCTTTTTGTTATATGTACATGTAAAGACATGCTTCCTGTATATATTGTATATGTCAAATATGTGTTATTCATGTGTTTTCAGATGAATATGTAATTTTTTGAATGATTTACTTGGTTATGTATTGTATATTTCCTTTTCAATAAAAAAAAAAAAAAAAAAAAAAATCTGTTCTTATCAGTTTAATATCTGATACGTCCCCTATCTGGGGACCATATATTAAATGGATTTTTGAGAACGGGGGCCGATTTCGAAGCTTGCTTCCGTCGCCCTATGCATTGACCCGATATGGCAGTATCTTCGGGTACAGTGCACCACCCCCTTACAGGGTTAAAAAGAAAGATTCCTACTTTCATTGCTACCTGCTTGCTGGCTAGCCAGCTAGCCAGCCCTGTGGGCCTTGCTGCTGCTGCTGCTGCTGCAGCCAAAAAACAAAAGGTGGTGCTGCTGCTGCTTCTGCTGCTTCTGCTTGTGTCTGGCCGCTGTTGGAGCGTCCAGGCACAGGACTTCTGCTGCTGCTGACTAAATGGCCTCCTTAATTGGATCATTTGAGTAGCCAGCACACCTGTGCAGGTAGGGCATGACATGATAGGCAGCTGCCTTGATAGCGGGTGGGTGCTGAATGTTCCTAATTGACAAAATAAGATTAATGCTTATGAAGAAATATAAAATCTCATCCCTTCCCCAATATCGCGCCACACCCCTACCCCTTAATTCCCTGGTTGAACTTGATGGACATATGTCTTTTTTCGACCGTACTAAGTATGTAACTATGTAACATAACATGGGGGGGTCTCCTGGCTGTTCACACAGGTGTGTCATTGCTGTACATTGACCATGCATTGCTTCTGTGGTATTGCAAAGGCAAAGACAAATGCTTCCAGCCATCCATTGCACTAATGGATTGGTCATCAGCTGGCTGTCTATGTCCCGCATCAATATAGACCAAAGTACAGAGGGTTAGGCTATGCTATAGTGCACCTACCTGATGCATCAGAAGGTGCGAGGCCCTTGCTAAATTCTGTGCACAGACTTTGAGATCTATGCTTTAGACTGTATCTAAACCTGCTCCAACATGGACTGACATTCTGGCCTACTTTCAGCCGATGCGACTTGTCTGTCGCTGAACAGTCGCTTTTTATGTATTCAGCACCTATGTATAATGTTGTAAAAATGCTCTAGAAGCTAAAGTCGCAGAAATGTCACACATATTTGGCCTGCAACTTTCTGTGCGACAAATTCAGACAGGAAAAATCAGTATAAATCCTTAGAAAATTATCCCCCAGTGTCTCCATCTGCTGGCGGTATTGAATAAGCATTGCTGCACTGATGGGGTATGCATTAGACGAAAAAAAAGAAGAAAAAGAAGAATAATACGCCCAGAAAAGAGGCGAAAAGGAGAAAAACGTAAAAAAACGCGAAAAAAAAGTAAGAGGAAGAGAAGGGAAAAAAAGGTGGAAATGGGTTTAAAAGTGATTTCGGCGGAGAAATATATATATATATATATATATATATATATATATATATATATATACGCGCACACACACACATATATATAAACGTATTCTCCGTTGAGATATTGCAGCCGCTGCTGTGTCCAGGCCCAGGAGCCTTAGCACTGTGCTGTGATGTCACTCAATACCACTGACATCACTAGGTGTAAACAACATCTCTCCTTTGCTGTGTATGTGACTATGGAGCTGTTTGGTGATGTCGTCTATTATGGCCTTCATAGAAGCAACAGGAGATTGTTGCATCCATCTAGAACCCTCAGAACTACAGTGCTATGATGTCACTCACTTCCACAGGCCTTGCAGAGTGTAAACAACAACAACCCAGCTTTGTTGTGTATGTAACCATAGGGATTGTGATGTCACCTAGAACCTTCACAGCAGCGACAGCTTTATGAGGAGCATCAGCACTGCTCTGCCTGAGCAGAACCATCACCGCCATAGGTTGTCAAATAACCCGGATTTAACCCACACAGGTAAGTCCAATGGGGTGCAGGCATGTCCTCTATGCTTACAGCTTCCCGTGGGTGTTGGTTTGATACCGTTTGGGGACAGCCAAGGAGGCATCTGCAGGCAACAAAGGTAGGTGTGTGCTTGTGTGTGTGTTTCCTATGCAGATCCTAAGCCCAGTGTCACATGCAAGTAGGAGGAGTAAGAAGGGTTCCTGGCAAATCCGGGTTATGGATTGCATTTAAAAAGGCCCCGTGGGAGTGCAATGGGCCCCTGTCTTGCTGCTTAGCAATAATGGTATGGGTTTAGGTTCTGCTGTGTGTACTGGTGGTTGACTGCCCCCCAGCCCAGAGTGTGCATGGAAAATTGTCTGGCAGCCTCCCTGACAGCAAGCAGTGATAGTGCCCATGAAGGGGACCTTGTTGGGCCCGCCCCTTTCACGGTTATCGCTTCTCGGCCTTTTGGCTCCGATCAAGTGTAAACTTGGTCTGGGTCAGGGGTGCGGGTGTTCTGCTGAGCAGGAATCCGGAGTGGTGATCTTACTGTGGAATCGACAGACAAGAGAAGAACAATGGCTGGAAAGGAACACCTCCCTGCGATTGAGAAGACTGTACGTTTTGTGGTGGAAACTTCTGACCGGGGTAAGAATCGGATTGAGTACATTGGACATGAACTTGTGGAGAAATTGGGCGGTTTTGGCATGGATAGTTTGTTCTGTGTGCAAGAGAATAGGAAGCAAGGAATATATGATGTGTCCTTCATTTATGAAGCTGATTGCCAGAACTTCTATGAATGTTTGAAAAGAAATGCCAATAACCCTGTCTTGGAAAATGTAAAGTTTTTTCCTCTGTTTGAGATGGGAGTGAAGACTCTGTTTGTACATATGTACAATCCGTTCTTAGACCCGGATATGATTAAGAACTTTCTAAGTATCTACTGTGAAAGTGTCCAAGGGGGAGTGAAGCAAACTAGTAGTTTGGGTGTGTTTAATGGCACATGGAAGTTCTTTGTAAAACTGAAGCTGGATCCTGGGAGCATTGGTGGAGTGAAACACCCACCGGCCAATTTTTCAATCGCTGGAAACCGGGGTTATGTCTATTATTATGGCCAGCCATTGTTTTGCCGTGATTGTTTGCTGTTTGGACATGTTAAAGAGGCTTGTCCAGGTAATAAGAAGTGCCGAAATTGTAAAATGCCAGGGCATGAGGCGGGAGCTTGTCCACAGCCCAGAACTTGTGATCTTTGTGGCCTTGTTGGACATGTGTATAGAAATTGTCCGGAGGTGGCTAAGAGGGAGAAGGAGAAAGAGGCCAGAAAAGATTTGGCAATTAAAAAAAGGGAAAAGGCAAAGGCAGACATGGCAGAAAAGAGTGTGATTGCTAGCATTATTGAGAAAGCAACGGTGGTGGAAGAGAAGGTGCAGGAGGAGATTGAAGAGGAGATGGAGGAGGAGGTGAGAATTGAAGAGGTGCCTAGTCCTCAGGTGTCTGGCACTCAAAAAGTTGAATGGTCGAATTCAGAAGAGGAAAGTGCTAAAGAGAGAGAGGAAGATCTTTTTCGTCCCCCACGGAAGGCGGCGAGAGGTGCCAGTGGTGAAAAGATGGAGCAGACGGTGGTGGAGACGAGTAATCGTTTTGCCGCAATATCTGAGGGTGAAATGGATAAATGCATTGGAGAAGAAACTTCTCCCTCGACACTGAGCCGTAAAGTTCATTAACTCTCTTCTAGGTTTTTTCTTCCTATGGGTTGTTATTTGATTTGATATGTCTTTTTCGGTTAGTTTGTCAAATGTTAGAGTCTTTAAAAATAAGAATAGAAGAGCGGCCATTCTGGAGGAATTGGCAGGAACTAATAATGACATAATTTGTCTACAGGAATGTGGATTGGATTTTCCTCCAAAAAAGGAGGAGTGGAGATATGGACCAGCAGTGTGGTCTTGCTCTAATGTAAATAGAAATGATGGAGTTGGGCTTTTGTTTAGGAATAATAAGTTTAAAGTTTGTAGTCAAATGGTGTTAAGGGAAGGAAGGTGTGTGTTGGTGGAGGTTGGGTTACATGGGTTTAAGTTTAAGTTAATTAATGTTTATGCACCTGTGAATAAGGAGGAGAGGGTGGGTTTGTTTGAAATAATTAAGGGGTTTTTGTCTGGGAAGGAACCAGTGTTGTTAGTAGGTGATTTCAACTGTGAGATTGGGAGGGATGCGGATGTTTCTG
Organism: Hyla sarda; assembly: GCF_029499605.1. NCBI lineage: Eukaryota > Metazoa > Chordata > Amphibia > Anura > Hylidae > Hyla > Hyla sarda. The sequence goes on along the minus strand of NW_026610448.1, from coordinate 84,022 downwards.
GAAATATGCTTAAGAGTATGGTGAGTGATTTCAAGTTAAGAGATGTGGTTGAAGTGTGTGGTGTGAATCCTGTGTTAGCAACATATCATGCTGAGAGTGGAAGGAGTGAGTCAAGATTAGATATGTGTTTTGTGTCCAAAATGATAGGATGTATGTGGTATAAGCAAGAGAGAGTGATTTATTCTGATCATGAGCGTGTGAGTTGTGGTTTGGTGTTGGATGAGATTTGCATAAGTGGGAGGGGTTACTGGAAGCTTAATGTGAAACTGTTGGATGAAAAGGAGGTATATGATAGGTATATTAAGAAGTATAAGTTATGGTGTGAGAAGAAAAAAGAATTTTTGGATTTATTGTGTTGGTGGGAGTGGGTTAAAGAAAGAACTAAGGTTTTTTTCAAGAGGGAAGGTTATAAAAGGAAAGCTAGGGAAAGAAAGAAGTATGAATGGCTGAATAAAAGGTTGGGGTTTCTCATTAAGTTGAAAAAGAAGGGATGGAGAGTGGATGGTAAGATTGATGCTGTGAAAAGAGATATAAAGGATTGGTTGAATGAAAGAGGAAAAGAGTTAATGTACCGAGCAAAAGTGGACAAATTGGAGAAGGATGAAAAGTGTTCAAGATATTTTTTTAAGAAAGTGATTGGGAGAAAGGATGATTTAGTGAGTGTGTATGATAAGGATGGTGGTTTGGTGAGAGGCAAAGCTGTACTGAATGTGGTGAAAGAGTTTTATGATGACTTATATGCAGTCAAACAGTGTGATAGGGGTTTGGCTGAGGAAGTGCTGGAAGTGATTGATAAGAAGGTAGATTGTAATGAGTATGAGAGTTTAATGAGGGAGATTGGAATGGAAGAAATTAAAAGGACGGTTGATAGTATGGCTAAAAATAAGACTCCTGGAGAGGATGGGTTGCCGGCTGAGTTTTATGTGAAATTGTGGGATGTACTGAAGGATGATATGGAGAGTATCTTTAAGTATATGTGGGCTAATGGAAGATTGGTGGAAAGTATGAAGAGTGGGATAGTGGTTTTGATTTATAAGAAAGGGGATGTGAATGATGTAAGGAATTGGAGGCCGATAACTTTGTTGAATGTGGATTATAAAATATTTGCAAAGCTGATTACAAATAGAATGAGGGACGTGATAGAGCAAGTGATTGGGGAGGAGCAAGTGTGTGGTGTGCCAGGAAGAAGAATTAGTGAGAATTTGTGTTTGTTGAGAGATATATTGTGGGATGGTATGTGTAGAAAGCAGGTGGTTCGTGTGTTGTCAATTGATTTTGAAAAAGCTTTTGACCGTTTGTCGCATGGGTTTTTGTTTAAGGTGCTAGTTAAAATGGGGTTTCCAGGTGATTTTGTGAATATTGTGAGAATGTTATATAAGGAAGTGTATAGTAAGATTCTGATTAATGGATGGATGACTGAGGAGATTAAAGTATGTTCAGGGGTGAGACAGGGATGTCCCTTGTCACCTATTGCTTTTATCTGTGCTATGGAACCATTATTAGAATTATTGCGTAAGGATAAATGTGTGAGAGGTGTGAGAGTTCCGGGGGGTCGTGGTAAAGAGGTTAAAGTGTTGGCTTATATGGATGATGTATGTGTGGTAAGTGAATCTGTTGCGGCTGTAAGAAGATCCAAGTTATTGGTAAGTCTGTTTTGTGGTGCGTCTGGTTTTAAGGTCAATTGGGGAAAGAGTGAATATAAATGTTTTGGTGGTGTGACTCAGAGTGAGGATGTTGGTATGGAAGGGGTGGAAGGGCCTATTCAGGTGTTGGGGGTGAAGATGGATGAACGGTTGGATGGTAGAAATAGTTGGGAGGATGTGGGGAAGAGAGTGCAAAAGAAATTGAATTTTTGGAGGTTGAGAGAGTTGTCAATGGTTGGTAAGGTTATGATAGTGAAGAGTGTGATTTTGCCAATACTGTTATATGTTGCTGTTGTGTTTCCGCCAAGTTATATGGTTTTGCGAAAGGTGAAAAGAATGTTATTTGTGTTTTTGTGGGGTACAAAGATGGAAAGAGTTAAGAGAGAGATTGTAATGAAAGATGGTAAAAATGGAGGAATGGACTTTCCGAATGTTGATGTGTATCTGGGTGTGAATATTGTTTTTGCTTTGAAAAGAATGATGGGAGGTGAAAAGAGTTGTGCATGTATGGTGAGATATTTGGGTGGCAGTGTGTTATGTAAATTGGGTTGGTTGGAAAGAGATTTGAGAGTGCCTTATGCTTTTGTGTGTCCTAGTTGGTATGTATATGTGGTGAAATTTTGGGAGAATTATAGGTTGATTGGTGTGGGTCCAGAAGTGTTTGTGAGTAAAAAGAGTATGATTGGGTACATTAAAAAAGACGAAGTTGAATGTTCAATTAATATGGTGAGAGCTGTAGATGTGGGGAGAGTGTGGAAGAGTATAATGACTGTTGGAGTAACAAATAGACAACGTGAGATAGTATGGCAGAGTTTGCATGGTGCGTTACCGGTAAGAGAATTTCAAAGAAATAGAGGGATTGGAAGGTATGAGAGGTGTCCAAGAGATGAGTGTGATGGGATTGAGAGTGTGATGCATGTATTTTGGAATTGTGAAATGGCGCAAGGTGTGTGGAAAGGGATGAGATTGCTGTTTAAAGAATTGACTGGTATAAGGTATATGTCGTATGATGTGGTTATGTTTGGACTTAGTATGGTAGGGAGAGATAAGGAAAGGGTTTTTTTTGTGTTGCTTGCCATTATTAAAGAAGTACTTTGGGATGTTAGGAATTTATGTGTATTCAAAAGAAAAAACGTGTCGGTGGAGGGTTGTATTAAAATGATTCTAGATAGGTTATATGTTGTTTATTTGTGTGATAGGAAGAATTTGGGGGATAAGGATGCTGAGGGGATATGGAAGTTTTTGAAATGGAGATATCTTGTAAGTTTGTAATTGGTGATGGTATTTATGTTTGTTTGAAATTGAAAATAAAAAGAAAGACCTAATGATGAGTTGGACTTTACTTCAGAAAGTCTAAGTGACGAAGTATGGAGTTGGATTTTGATGTTTTAATGTCCAAACCTGAAGGTTTAAAAAAAAAAAAAAAAAATCTGTTCTTATCAGTTTAATATCTGATACGTCCCCTATCTGGGGACCATATATTAAATGGATTTTTGAGAACGGGGGCCGATTTCGAAGCTTGCTTCCGTCGCCCTATGCATTGACCCGATATGGCAGTATCTTCGGGTACAGTGCACCACCCCCTTACAGGGTTAAAAAGAAAGATTCCTACTTTCATTGCTACCTGCTTGCTGGCTAGCCAGCTAGCCAGCCCTGTGGGCCTTGCTGCTGCTGCTGCAGCCAAAAAACAAAAGGTGGTGCTGCTGCTGCTTCTGCTGCTTCTGCTTGTGTCTGGCCGCTGTTGGAGCGTCCAGGCACAGGACTTCTGCTGCTGCTGACTAAATGGCCTCCTTAATTGGATCATTTGAGTAGCCAGCACACCTGTGCAGGTAGGGCATGACATGATAGGCAGCTGCCTTGATAGCGGGTGGGTGCTGAATGTTCCTAATTGACAAAATAAGATTAATGCTTATGAAGAAATATAAAATCTCATCCCTTCCCCAATATCGCGCCACACCCCTACCCCTTAATTCCCTGGTTGAACTTGATGGACATATGTCTTTTTTCGACCGTACTAACTATGTAACTATGTAACATAACATGGGGGGGTCTCCTGGCTGTTCACACAGGTGTGTCATTGCTGTACATTGACCATGCATTGCTTCTGTGGTATTGCAAAGGCAAAGACAAATGCTTCCAGCCATCCATTGCACTAATGGATTGGTCATCAGCTGGCTGTCTATGTCCCGCATCAATATAGACCAAAGTACAGAGGGTTAGGCTATGCTATAGTGCACCTACCTGATGCATCAGAAGGTGCGAGGCCCTTGCTAAATTCTGTGCACAGACTTTGAGATCTATGCTTTAGACTGTATCTAAACCTGCTCCAACATGGACTGACATTCTGGCCTACTTTCAGCCGATGCGACTTGTCTGTCGCTGAACAGTCGCTTTTTATGTATTCAGCACCTATGTATAATGTTGTAAAAATGCTCTAGAAGCTAAAGTCGCAGAAATGTCACACATATTTGGCCTGCAACTTTCTGTGCGACAAATTCAGACAGGAAAAATCAGTATAAATCCTTAGAAAATTATCCCCCAGTGTCTCCATCTGCTGGCGGTATTGAATAAGCATTGCTGCACTGATGGGGTATGCATTAGACGAAAAAAAAGAAGAAAAAGAAGAATAATACGCCCAGAAAAGAGGCGAAAAGGAGAAAAACGTAAAAAAACGTGAAAAAAAAGTAAGAGGAAGAGAAGGGAAAAAAAGGTGGAAATGGGTTTAAAAGTGATTTCGGCGGAGAAATATATATATATATATATATATATATATATATATATATATATACGCGCACACACACACATATATATAAACGTATTCTCCGTTGAGATATTGCAGCCGCTGCTGTGTCCAGGCCCAGGAGCCTTAGCACTGTGCTGTGATGTCACTCAATACCACTGACATCACTAGGTGTAAACAACATCTCTCCTTTGCTGTGTATGTGACTATGGAGCTGTTTGGTGATGTCGTCTATTATGGCCTTCATAGAAGCAACAGGAGATTGTTGCATCCATCTAGAACCCTCAGAACTACAGTGCTATGATGTCACTCACTTCCACAGGCCTTGCAGAGTGTAAACAACAACAACCCAGCTTTGTTGTGTATGTAACCATAGGGATTGTGATGTCACCTAGAACCTTCACAGCAGCGACAGCTTTATGAGGAGCATCAGCACTGCTCTGCCTGAGCAGAACCATCACCGCCATAGGTTGTCAAATAACCCGGATTTAACCCACACAGGTAAGTCCAATGGGGTGCAGGCATGTCCTCTATGCTTACAGCTTCCCGTGGGTGTTGGTTTGATACCGTTTGGGGACAGCCAAGGAGGCATCTGCAGGCAACAAAGGTAGGTGTGTGCTTGTGTGTGTGTTTCCTATGCAGATCCTAAGCCCAGTGTCACATGCAAGTAGGAGGAGTAAGAAGGGTTCCTGGCAAATCCGGGTTATGGATTGCATTTAAAAAGGCCCCGTGGGAGTGCAATGGGCCCCTGTCTTGCTGCTTAGCAATAATGGTATGGGTTTAGGTTCTGCTGTGTGTACTGGTGGTTGACTGCCCCCCAGCCCAGAGTGTGCATGGAAAATTGTCTGGCAGCCTCCCTGACAGCAAGCAGTGATAGTGCCCATGAAGGGGACCTTGTTGGGCCCGCCCCTTTCACGGTTATCGCTTCTCGGCCTTTTGGCTAAGATCAAGTGTAGTATCTGTTCTTATCAGTTTAATATCTGATACGTCCCCTATCTGGGGACCATATATTAAATGGATTTTTGAGAACGGGGGCCGATTTCGAAGCTTGCTTCCGTCGCCCTATGCATTGACCCGATATGGCAGTATCTTCGGGTACAGTGCACCACCCCCTTACAGGGTTAAAAAGAAAGATTCCTACTTTCATTGCTACCTGCTTGCTGGCTAGCCAGCTAGCCAGCCCTGTGGGCCTTGCTGCTGCTGCTGCTGCTGCAGCCAAAAAACAAAAGGTGGTGCTGCTGCTGCTTCTGCTGCTTCTGCTTGTGTCTGGCCGCTGTTGGAGCGTCCAGGCACAGGACTTCTGCTGCTGCTGACTAAATGGCCTCCTTAATTGGATCATTTGAGTAGCCAGCACACCTGTGCAGGTAGGGCATGACATGATAGGCAGCTGCCTTGATAGCGGGTGGGTGCTGAATGTTCCTAATTGACAAAATAAGATTAATGCTTATGAAGAAATATAAAATCTCATCCCTTCCCCAATATCGCGCCACACCCCTACCCCTTAATTCCCTGGTTGAACTTGATGGACATATGTCTTTTTTCGACCGTACTAACTATGTAACTATGTAACATAACATGGGGGGGTCTCCTGGCTGTTCACACAGGTGTGTCATTGCTGTACATTGACCATGCATTGCTTCTGTGGTATTGCAAAGGCAAAGACAAATGCTTCCAGCCATCCATTGCACTAATGGATTGGTCATCAGCTGGCTGTCTATGTCCCGCATCAATATAGACCAAAGTACAGAGGGTTAGGCTATGCTATAGTGCACCTACCTGATGCATCAGAAGGTGCGAGGCCCTTGCTAAATTCTGTGCACAGACTTTGAGATCTATGCTTTAGACTGTATCTAAACCTGCTCCAACATGGACTGACATTCTGGCCTACTTTCAGCCGATGCGACTTGTCTGTCGCTGAACAGTCGCTTTTTATGTATTCAGCACCTATGTATAATGTTGTAAAAATGCTCTAGAAGCTAAAGTCGCAGAAATGTCACACATATTTGGCCTGCAACTTTCTGTGCGACAAATTCAGACAGGAAAAATCAGTATAAATCCTTAGAAAATTATCCCCCAGTGTCTCCATCTGCTGGCGGTATTGAATAAGCATTGCTGCACTGATGGGGTATGCATTAGACGAAAAAAAAGAAGAAAAAGAAGAATAATACGCCCAGAAAAGAGGCGAAAAGGAGAAAAACGTAAAAAAACGTGAAAAAAAAGTAAGAGGAAGAGAAGGGAAAAAAAGGTGGAAATGGGTTTAAAAGTGATTTCGGCGGAGAAATATATATATATATATATATATATATATATATATATATATATATACGCGCACACACACACATATATATAAACGTATTCTCCGTTGAGATATTGCAGCCGCTGCTGTGTCCAGGCCCAGGAGCCTTAGCACTGTGCTGTGATGTCACTCAATACCACTGACATCACTAGGTGTAAACAACATCTCTCCTTTGCTGTGTATGTGACTATGGAGCTGTTTGGTGATGTCGTCTATTATGGCCTTCATAGAAGCAACAGGAGATTGTTGCATCCATCTAGAACCCTCAGAACTACAGTGCTATGATGTCACTCACTTCCACAGGCCTTGCAGAGTGTAAACAACAACAACCCAGCTTTGTTGTGTATGTAACCATAGGGATTGTGATGTCACCTAGAACCTTCACAGCAGCGACAGCTTTATGAGGAGCATCAGCACTGCTCTGCCTGAGCAGAACCATCACCGCCATAGGTTGTCAAATAACCCGGATTTAACCCACACAGGTAAGTCCAATGGGGTGCAGGCATGTCCTCTATGCTTACAGCTTCCCGTGGGTGTTGGTTTGATACCGTTTGGGGACAGCCAAGGAGGCATCTGCAGGCAACAAATGTAGGTGTGTGCTTGTGTGTGTGTTTCCTATGCAGATCCTAAGCCCAGTGTCACATGCAAGTAGGAGGAGTAAGAAGGGTTCCTGGCAAATCCGGGTTATGGATTGCATTTAAAAAGGCCCCGTGGGAGTGCAATGGGCCCCTGTCTTGCTGCTTAGCAATAATGGTATGGGTTTAGGTTCTGCTGTGTGTACTGGTGGTTGACTGCCCCCCAGCCCAGAGTGTGCATGGAAAATTGTCTGGCAGCCTCCCTGACAGCAAGCAGTGATAGTGCCCATGAAGGGGACCTTGTTGGGCCCGCCCCTTTCACGGTTATCGCTTCTCGGCCTTTTGGCTAAGATCAAGTGTAGTATCTGTTCTTATCAGTTTAATATCTGATACGTCCCCTATCTGGGGACCATATATTAAATGGATTTTTGAGAACGGGGGCCGATTTCGAAGCTTGCTTCCGTCGCCCTATGCATTGACCCGATATGGCAGTATCTTCGGGTACAGTGCACCACCCCCTTACAGGGTTAAAAAGAAAGATTCCTACTTTCATTGCTACCTGCTTGCTGGCTAGCCAGCTAGCCAGCCCTGTGGGCCTTGCTGCTGCTGCTGCAGCCAAAAAACAAAAGGTGGTGCTGCTGCTGCTTCTGCTGCTTCTGCTTGTGTCTGGCCGCTGTTGGAGCGTCCAGGCACAGGACTTCTGCTGCTGCTGACTAAATGGCCTCCTTAATTGGATCATTTGAGTAGCCAGCACACCTGTGCAGGTAGGGCATGACATGATAGGCAGCTGCCTTGATAGCGGGTGGGTGCTGAATGTTCCTAATTGACAAAATAAGATTAATGCTTATGAAGAAATATAAAATCTCATCCCTTCCCCAATATCGCGCCACACCCCTACCCCTTAATTCCCTGGTTGAACTTGATGGACATATGTCTTTTTTCGACCGTACTAACTATGTAACTATGTAACATAACATGGGGGGGTCTCCTGGCTGTTCACACAGGTGTGTCATTGCTGTACATTGACCATGCATTGCTTCTGTGGTATTGCAAAGGCAAAGACAAATGCTTCCAGCCATCCATTGCACTAATGGATTGGTCATCAGCTGGCTGTCTATGTCCCGCATCAATATAGACCAAAGTACAGAGGGTTAGGCTATGCTATAGTGCACCTACCTGATGCATCAGAAGGTGCGAGGCCCTTGCTAAATTCTGTGCACAGACTTTGAGATCTATGCTTTAGACTGTATCTAAACCTGCTCCAACATGGACTGACATTCTGGCCTACTTTCAGCCGATGCGACTTGTCTGTCGCTGAACAGTCGCTTTTTATGTATTCAGCACCTATGTATAATGTTGTAAAAATGCTCTAGAAGCTAAAGTCGCAGAAATGTCACACATATTTGGCCTGCAACTTTCTGTGCGACAAATTCAGACAGGAAAAATCAGTATAAATCCTTAGAAAATTATCCCCCAGTGTCTCCATCTGCTGGCGGTATTGAATAAGCATTGCTGCACTGATGGGGTATGCATTAGACGAAAAAAAAGAAGAAAAAGAAGAATAATACGCCCAGAAAAGAGGCGAAAAGGAGAAAAACGTAAAAAAACGTGAAAAAAAAGTAAGAGGAAGAGAAGGGAAAAAAAGGTGGAAATGGGTTTAAAAGTGATTTCGGCGGAGAAATATATATATATATATATATATATATATATATATATATATATATACGCGCACACACACACATATATATAAACGTATTCTCCGTTGAGATATTGCAGCCGCTGCTGTGTCCAGGCCCAGGAGCCTTAGCACTGTGCTGTGATGTCACTCAATACCACTGACATCACTAGGTGTAAACAACATCTCTCCTTTGCTGTGTATGTGACTATGGAGCTGTTTGGTGATGTCGTCTATTATGGCCTTCATAGAAGCAACAGGAGATTGTTGCATCCATCTAGAACCCTCAGAACTACAGTGCTATGATGTCACTCACTTCCACAGGCCTTGCAGAGTGTAAACAACAACAACCCAGCTTTGTTGTGTATGTAACCATAGGGATTGTGATGTCACCTAGAACCTTCACAGCAGCGACAGCTTTATGAGGAGCATCAGCACTGCTCTGCCTGAGCAGAACCATCACCGCCATAGGTTGTCAAATAACCCGGATTTAACCCACACAGGTAAGTCCAATGGGGTGCAGGCATGTCCTCTATGCTTACAGCTTCCCGTGGGTGTTGGTTTGATACCGTTTGGGGACAGCCAAGGAGGCATCTGCAGGCAACAAAGGTAGGTGTGTGCTTGTGCGTGTGTTTCCTATGCAGATCCTAAGCCCAGTGTCACATGCAAGTAGGAGGAGTAAGAAGGGTTCCTGGCAAATCCGGGTTATGGATTGCATTTAAAAAGGCCCCGTGGGAGTGCAATGGGCCCCTGTCTTGCTGCTTAGCAATAATGGTATGGGTTTAGGTTCTGCTGTGTGTACTGGTGGTTGACTGCCCCCCAGCCCAGAGTGTGCATGGAAAATTGTCTGGCAGCCTCCCTGACAGCAAGCAGTGATAGTGCCCATGAAGGGGACCTTGTTGGGCCCGCCCCTTTCACGGTTATCGCTTCTCGGCCTTTTGGCTAAGATCAAGTGTAGTATCTGTTCTTATCAGTTTAATATCTGATACGTCCCCTATCTGGGGACCATATATTAAATGGATTTTTGAGAACGGGGGCCGATTTCGAAGCTTGCTTCCGTCGCCCTATGCATTGACCCGATATGGCAGTATCTTCGGGTACAGTGCACCACCCCCTTACAGGGTTAAAAAGAAAGATTCCTACTTTCATTGCTACCTGCTTGCTGGCTAGCCAGCTAGCCAGCCCTGTGGGCCTTGCTGCTGCTGCTGCTGCTGCAGCCAAAAAACAAAAGGTGGTGCTGCTTCTGCTTGTGTCTGGCCGCTGTTGGAGCGTCCAGGCACAGGACTTCTGCTGCTGCTGACTAAATGGCCTCCTTAATTGGATCATTTGAGTAGCCAGCACACCTGTGCAGGTAGGGCATGACATGATAGGCAGCTGCCTTGATAGCGGGTGGGTGCTGAATGTTCCTAATTGACAAAATAAGATTAATGCTTATGAAGAAATATAAAATCTCATCCCTTCCCCAATATCGCGCCACACCCCTACCCCTTAATTCCCTGGTTGAACTTGATGGACATATGTCTTTTTTCGACCGTACTAACTATGTAACTATGTAACATAACATGGGGGGGTCTCCTGGCTGTTCACACAGGTGTGTCATTGCTGTACATTGACCATGCATTGCTTCTGTGGTATTGCAAAGGCAAAGACAAATGCTTCCAGCCATCCATTGCACTAATGGATTGGTCATCAGCTGGCTGTCTATGTCCCGCATCAATATAGACCAAAGTACAGAGGGTTAGGCTATGCTATAGTGCACCTACCTGATGCATCAGAAGGTGCGAGGCCCTTGCTAAATTCTGTGCACAGACTTTGAGATCTATGCTTTAGACTGTATCTAAACCTGCTCCAACATGGACTGACATTCTGGCCTACTTTCAGCCGATGCGACTTGTCTGTCGCTGAACAGTCGCTTTTTATGTATTCAGCACCTATGTATAATGTTGTAAAAATGCTCTAGAAGCTAAAGTCGCAGAAATGTCACACATATTTGGCCTGCAACTTTCTGTGCGACAAATTCAGACAGGAAAAATCAGTATAAATCCTTAGAAAATTATCCCCCAGTGTCTCCATCTGCTGGCGGTATTGAATAAGCATTGCTGCACTGATGGGGTATGCATTAGACGAAAAAAAAGAAGAAAAAGAAGAATAATACGCCCAGAAAAGAGGCGAAAAGGAGAAAAACGTAAAAAAACGTGAAAAAAAAGTAAGAGGAAGAGAAGGGAAAAAAAGGTGGAAATGGGTTTAAAAGTGATTTCGGCGGAGAAATATATATATATATATATATATATATATATATATATATATATATATATGCGCACACACACACATATATATAAACGTATTCTCCGTTGAGATATTGCAGCCGCTGCTGTGTCCAGGCCCAGGAGCCTTAGCACTGTGCTGTGATGTCACTCAATACCACTGACATCACTAGGTGTAAACAACATCTCTCCTTTGCTGTGTATGTGACTATGGAGCTGTTTGGTGATGTCGTCTATTATGGCCTTCATAGAAGCAACAGGAGATTGTTGCATCCATCTAGAACCCTCAGAACTACAGTGCTATGATGTCACTCACTTCCACAGGCCTTGCAGAGTGTAAACAACAACAACCCAGCTTTGTTGTGTATGTAACCATAGGGATTGTGATGTCACCTAGAACCTTCACAGCAGCGACAGCTTTATGAGGAGCATCAGCACTGCTCTGCCTGAGCAGAACCATCACCGCCATAGGTTGTCAAATAACCCGGATTTAACCCACACAGGTAAGTCCAATGGGGTGCAGGCATGTCCTCTATGCTTACAGCTTCCCGTGGGTGTTGGTTTGATACCGTTTGGGGACAGCCAAGGAGGCATCTGCAGGCAACAAAGGTAGGTGTGTGCTTGTGTGTGTGTTTCCTATGCAGATCCTAAGCCCAGTGTCACATGCAAGTAGGAGGAGTAAGAAGGGTTCCTGGCAAATCCGGGTTATGGATTGCATTTAAAAAGGCCCCGTGGGAGTGCAATGGGCCCCTGTCTTGCTGCTTAGCAATAATGGTATGGGTTTAGGTTCTGCTGTGTGTACTGGTGGTTGACTGCCCCCCAGCCCAGAGTGTGCATGGAAAATTGTCTGGCAGCCTCCCTGACAGCAAGCAGTGATAGTGCCCATGAAGGGGACCTTGTTGGGCCCGCCCCTTTCACGGTTATCGCTTCTCGGCCTTTTGGCTAAGATCAAGTGTAGTATCTGTTCTTATCAGTTTAATATCTGATACGTCCCCTATCTGGGGACCATATATTAAATGGATTTTTGAGAACGGGGGCCGATTTCGAAGCTTGCTTCCGTCGCCCTATGCATTGACCCGATATGGCAGTATCTTCGGGTACAGTGCACCACCCCCTTACAGGGTTAAAAAGAAAGATTCCTACTTTCATTGCTACCTGCTTGCTGGCTAGCCAGCTAGCCAGCCCTGTGGGCCTTGCTGCTGCTGCTGCTGCTGCAGCAGCCAAAAAACAAAAGGTGGTGCTGCTGCTGCTTCTGCTGCTTCTGCTTGTGTCTGGCCGCTGTTGGAGCGTCCAGGCACAGGACTTCTGCTGCTGCTGACTAAATGGCCTCCTTAATTGGATCATTTGAGTAGCCAGCACACCTGTGCAGGTAGGGCATGACATGATAGGCAGCTGCCTTGATAGCGGGTGGGTGCTGAATGTTCCTAATTGACAAAATAAGATTAATGCTTATGAAGAAATATAAAATCTCATCCCTTCCCCAATATCGCGCCACACCCCTACCCCTTAATTCCCTGGTTGAACTTGATGGACATATGTCTTTTTTCGACCGTACTAACTATGTAACTATGTAACATAACATGGGGGGGGTCTCCTGGCTGTTCACACAGGTGTGTCATTGCTGTACATTGACCATGCATTGCTTCTGTGGTATTGCAAAGGCAAAGACAAATGCTTCCAGCCATCCATTGCACTAATGGATTGGTCATCAGCTGGCTGTCTATGTCCCGCATCAATATAGACAAAAGTACAGAGGGTTAGGCTATGCTATAGTGCACCTACCTGATGCATCAGAAGGTGCGAGGCCCTTCTAAATTCTGTGCACAGACTTTGAGATCTATGCTTTAGACTGTATCTAAACCTGCTCCAACATGGACTGACATTCTGGCCTACTTTCAGCCGATGCGACTTGTCTGTCGCTGAACAGTCGCTTTTTATGTATTCAGCACCTATGTATAATGTTGTAAAAATGCTCTAGAAGCTAAAGTCGCAGAAATGTCACACATATTTGGCCTGCAACTTTCTGTGCGACAAATTCAGACAGGAAAAATCAGTATAAATCCTTAGAAAATTATCCCCCAGTGTCTCCATCTGCTGGCGGTATTGAATAAGCATTGCTGCACTGATGGGGTATGCATTAGACGAAAAAAAAGAAGAAAAAGAAGAATAATACGCCCAGAAAAGAGGCGAAAAGGAGAAAAACGTAAAAAAACGTTAAAAAAAAAAGTAATAGGAAGAGAAGGGAAAAAAAGGTGGAAATGGGTTTAAAAGTGATTTCGGCGGAGAAATATATATATATATATATATATATATATATATATATATATATATATACGCGCACACACACACATATATATAAACGTATTCTCCGTTGAGATATTGCAGCCGCTGCTGTGTCCAGGCCCAGGAGCCTTAGCACTGTGCTGTGATGTCACTCAATACCACTGACATCACTAGGTGTAAACAACATCTCTCCTTTGCTGTGTATGTGACTATGGAGCTGTTTGGTGATGTCGTCTATTATGGCCTTCATAGAAGCAACAGGAGATTGTTGCATCCATCTAGAACCCTCAGAACTACAGTGCTATGATGTCACTCACTTCCACAGGCCTTGCAGAGTGTAAACAACAACAACCCAGCTTTGTTGTGTATGTAACCATAGGGATTGTGATGTCACCTAGAACCTTCACAGCAGCGACAGCTTTATGAGGAGCATCAGCACTGCTCTGCCTGAGCAGAACCATCACCGCCATAGGTTGTCAAATAACCCGGATTTAACCCACACAGGTAAGTCCAATGGGGTGCAGGCATGTCCTCTATGCTTACAGCTTCCCGTGGGTGTTGGTTTGATACCGTTTGGGGACAGCCAAGGAGGCATCTGCAGGCAACAAAGGTAGGTGTGTGCTTGTGTGTGTGTTTCCTATGCAGATCCTAAGCCCAGTGTCACATGCAAGTAGGAGGAGTAAGAAGGGTTCCTGGCAAATCCGGGTTATGGATTGCATTTAAAAAGGCCCCGTGGGAGTGCAATGGGCCCCTGTCTTGCTGCTTAGCAATAATGGTATGGGTTTAGGTTCTGCTGTGTGTACTGGTGGTTGACTGCCCCCCAGCCCAGAGTGTGCATGGAAAATTGTCTGGCAGCCTCCCTGACAGCAAGCAGTGATAGTGCCCATGAAGGGGACCTTGTTGGGCCCGCCCCTTTCACGGTTATCGCTTCTCGGCCTTTTGGCTAAGATCAAGTGTAGTATCTGTTCTTATCAGTTTTTCATGCCGGTGGACAGTAACGCCGGTATGGGGCTGGTGGGGATGGGTGCTGCATGGAGGATGCAGGTGTACCAGGGCTTTCCGGGGCTGGTTCTGAGGAATTAGCTCGACGGCTGCCCCGATGTGACCTGTTCCCTCCGGGTCTCGCCATGAGGCTGAGAGGGTCTAGAGCCGAGGTACTTTTGTGCCTCGGGGAGTGGTGACCCCGAGGTGCCGAAACTCACTGGGAGGATAGGCTCACTGAGTTGAAGCACGGGCACCATAATCTCTTCACCTTGTGGCACTCACCTCTTGATTCCCGGCCTTCTGGCTAGGATCAGAGAAATTTTTATAGATCCGGCCGGATGTCCGGGCAGTATATCTGCACACATTCACTTATTTATTTCTTTTTTGTCTCACTGTGTCACTTTTTGCGTGTTGTGTGTTCACAGGATTGGTCAGGATGCGGTAGCCCTTCTGGGTGTCCCTCCTGGCGGTCTAGGGGAGGTGTGTGTGGCCATTAGGTTCCGCACCTCCCTGCAAACACCCCGGGTACTCCTGCTTTGGCAGGGTACCTACCGTAATCGGCTCTGCGGGCAGATACCTTGGCTAACGCCAAGGGGGATGCCGGGAGCATTTGTGGTCCCCTAGTAGCTTCGGCGAAAAGGGACATCGAACCTGGAACCTCGCAGGTACCTTTTGGTCCGGAGGCGAAGGGTAAGGTTTGTTGGGGGGCCTCTCTCCTATCGGAGAAGGGCTTGCGATAGACCGCATCCTTTGTGCACGTTTTTTTAGTGTAACACGTTTGCACTTTTTCTTGCACTTTGGGTGAATCGAAAGCACGTTCCTCGGCTTTTAAAAAAAAAAAAAAAAAAAAAATCTGTTCTTATCAGTTTAATATCTGATACGTCCCCTATCTGGGGACCATATATTAAATGGATTTTTGAGAACGGGGGCCGATTTCGAAGCTTGCTTCCGTCGCCCTATGCATTGACCCGATATGGCAGTATCTTCGGGTACAGTGCACCACCCCCTTACAGGGTTAAAAAGAAAGATTCCTACTTTCATTGCTACCTGCTTGCTGGCTAGCCAGCTAGCCAGCCCTGTGGGCCTTGCTGCTGCTGCTGCTGCTGCAGCCAAAAAACAAAAGGTGGTGCTGCTGCTGCTTCTGCTGCTTCTGCTTGTGTCTGGCCGCTGTTGGAGCGTCCAGGCACAGGACTTCTGCTGCTGCTGACTAAATGGCCTCCTTAATTGGATCATTTGAGTAGCCAGCACACCTGTGCAGGTAGGGCATGACATGATAGGCAGCTGCCTTGATAGCGGGTGGGTGCTGAATGTTCCTAATTGACAAAATAAGATTAATGCTTATGAAGAAATATAAAATCTCATCCCTTCCCCAATATCGCGCCACACCCCTACCCCTTAATTCCCTGGTTGAACTTGATGGACATATGTCTTTTTTCGACCGTACTAACTATGTAACTATGTAACATAACATGGGGGGGTCTCCTGGCTGTTCACACAGGTGTGTCATTGCTGTACATTGACCATGCATTGCTTCTGTGGTATTGCAAAGGCAAAGACAAATGCTTCCAGCCATCCATTGCACTAATGGATTGGTCATCAGCTGGCTGTCTATGTCCCGCATCAATATAGACCAAAGTACAGAGGGTTAGGCTATGCTATAGTGCACCTACCTGATGCATCAGAAGGTGCGAGGCCCTTGCTAAATTCTGTGCACAGACTTTGAGATCTATGCTTTAGACTGTATCTAAACCTGCTCCAACATGGACTGACATTCTGGCCTACTTTCAGCCGATGCGACTTGTCTGTCGCTGAACAGTCGCTTTTTATGTATTCAGCACCTATGTATAATGTTGTAAAAATGCTCTAGAAGCTAAAGTCGCAGAAATGTCACACATATTTGGCCTGCAACTTTCTGTGCGACAAATTCAGACAGGAAAAATCAGTATAAATCCTTAGAAAATTATCCCCCAGTGTCTCCATCTGCTGGCGGTATTGAATAAGCATTGCTGCACTGATGGGGTATGCATTAGACGAAAAAAAAGAAGAAAAAGAAGAATAATACGCCCAGAAAAGAGGCGAAAAGGAGAAAAACGTAAAAAAACGTGAAAAAAAAGTAAGAGGAAGAGAAGGGAAAAAAAGGTGGAAATGGGTTTAAAAGTGATTTCGGCGGAGAAATATATATATATATATATATATATATATATATATATACGCGCACACACACACATATATATAAACGTATTCTCCGTTGAGATATTGCAGCCGCTGCTGTGTCCAGGCCCAGGAGCCTTAGCACTGTGCTGTGATGTCACTCAATACCACTGACATCACTAGGTGTAAACAACATCTCTCCTTTGCTGTGTATGTGACTATGGAGCTGTTTGGTGATGTCGTCTATTATGGCCTTCATAGAAGCAACAAGAGATTGTTGCATCCATCTAGAACCCTCAGAACTACAGTGCTATGATGTCACTCACTTCCACAGGCCTTGCAGAGTGTAAACAACAACAACCCAGCTTTGTTGTGTATGTAACCATAGGGATTGTGATGTCACCTAGAACCTTCACAGCAGCGACAGCTTTATGAGGAGCATCAGCACTGCTCTGCCTGAGCAGAACCATCACCGCCATAGGTTGTCAAATAACCCGGATTTAACCCACACAGGTAAGTCCAATGGGGTGCAGGCATGTCCTCTATGCTTACAGCTTCCCGTGGGTGTTGGTTTGATACCGTTTGGGGACAGCCAAGGAGGCATCTGCAGGCAACAAAGGTAGGTGTGTGCTTGTGTGTGTGTTTCCTATGCAGATCCTAAGCCCAGTGTCACATGCAAGTAGGAGGAGTAAGAAGGGTTCCTGGCAAATCCGGGTTATGGATTGCATTTAAAAAGGCCCCGTGGGAGTGCAATGGGCCCCTGTCTTGCTGCTTAGCAATAATGGTATGGGTTTAGGTTCTGCTGTGTGTACTGGTGGTTGACTGCCCCCCCAGCCCAGAGTGTGCATGGAGAATTGTCTGGCAGCCTCCCTGACAGCAAGCAGTGATAGTGCCCATGAAGGGGACCTTGTTGGGCCCGCCCCTTTCACGGTTATCGCTTCTCGGCCTTTTGGCTAAGATCAAGTGTAGTATCTGTTCTTATCAGTTTAATATCTGATACGTCCCCTATCTGGGGACCATATATTAAATGGATTTTTGAGAACGGGGGCCGATTTCGAAGCTTGCTTCCGTCGCCCTATGCATTGACCCGATATGGCAGTATCTTCGGGTACAGTGCACCACCCCCTTACAGGGTTAAAAAGAAAGATTCCTACTTTCATTGCTACCTGCTTGCTGGCTAGCCAGCTAGCCAGCCCTGTGGGCCTTGCTGCTGCTGCTGCTGCTGCAGCCAAAAAACAAAAGGTGGTGCTGCTGCTGCTTCTGCTGCTTCTGCTTGTGTCTGGCCGCTGTTGGAGCGTCCAGGCACAGGACTTCTGCTGCTGCTGACTAAATGGCCTCCTTAATTGGATCATTTGAGTAGCCAGCACACCTGTGCAGGTAGGGCATGACATGATAGGCAGCTGCCTTGATAGCGGGTGGGTGCTGAATGTTCCTAATTGACAAAATAAGATTAATGCTTATGAAGAAATATAAAATCTCATCCCTTCCCCAATATCGCGCCACACCCCTACCCCTTAATTCCCTGGTTGAACTTGATGGACATATGTCTTTTTTCGACCGTACTAACTATGTAACTATGTAACATAACATGGGGGGGTCTCCTGGCTGTTCACACAGGTGTGTCATTGCTGTACATTGACCATGCATTGCTTCTGTGGTATTGCAAAGGCAAAGACAAATGCTTCCAGCCATCCATTGCACTAATGGATTGGTCATCAGCTGGCTGTCTATGTCCCGCATCAATATAGACCAAAGTACAGAGGGTTAGGCTATGCTATAGTGCACCTACCTGATGCATCAGAAGGTGCGAGGCCCTTGCTAAATTCTGTGCACAGACTTTGAGATCTATGCTTTAGACTGTATCTAAACCTGCTCCAACATGGACTGACATTCTGGCCTACTTTCAGCCGATGCGACTTGTCTGTCGCTGAACAGTCGCTTTTTATGTATTCAGCACCTATGTATAATGTTGTAAAAATGCTCTAGAAGCTAAAGTCGCAGAAATGTCACACATATTTGGCCTGCAACTTTCTGTGCGACAAATTCAGACAGGAAAAATCAGTATAAATCCTTAGAAAATTATCCCCCAGTGTCTCCATCTGCTGGCGGTATTGAATAAGCATTGCTGCACTGATGGGGTATGCATTAGACGAAAAAAAAGAAGAAAAAGAAGAATAATACGCCCAGAAAAGAGGCGAAAAGGAGAAAAACGTAAAAAAACGTGAAAAAAAAGTAAGAGGAAGAGAAGGGAAAAAAAGGTGGAAATGGGTTTAAAAGTGATTTCGGCGGAGAAATATATATATATATATATATATATATATATATATATATATATATATATATATATACGCGCACACACACACATATATATAAACGTATTCTCCGTTGAGATATTGCAGCCGCTGCTGTGTCCAGGCCCAGGAGCCTTAGCACTGTGCTGTGATGTCACTCAATACCACTGACATCACTAGGTGTAAACAACATCTCTCCTTTGCTGTGTATGTGACTATGGAGCTGTTTGGTGATGTCGTCTATTATGGCCTTCATAGAAGCAACAGGAGATTGTTGCATCCATCTAGAACCCTCAGAACTACAGTGCTATGATGTCACTCACTTCCACAGGCCTTGCAGAGTGTAAACAACAACAACCCAGCTTTGTTGTGTATGTAACCATAGGGATTGTGATGTCACCTAGAACCTTCACAGCAGCGACAGCTTTATGAGGAGCATCAGCACTGCTCTGCCTGAGCAGAACCATCACCGCCATAGGTTGTCAAATAACCCGGATTTAACCCACACAGGTAAGTCCAATGGGGTGCAGGCATGTCCTCTATGCTTACAGCTTCCCGTGGGTGTTGGTTTGATACCGTTTGGGGACAGCCAAGGAGGCATCTGCAGGCAACAAAGGTAGGTGTGTGCTTGTGTGTGTGTTTCCTATGCAGATCCTAAGCCCAGTGTCACATGCAAGTAGGAGGAGTAAGAAGGGTTCCTGGCAAATCCGGGTTATGGATTGCATTTAAAAAGGCCCCGTGGGAGTGCAATGGGCCCCTGTCTTGCTGCTTAGCAATAATGGTATGGGTTTAGGTTCTGCTGTGTGTACTGGTGGTTGACTGCCCCCCAGCCCAGAGTGTGCATGGAAAATTGTCTGGCAGCCTCCCTGACAGCAAGCAGTGATAGTGCCCATGAAGGGGACCTTGTTGGGCCCGCCCCTTTCACGGTTATCGCTTCTCGGCCTTTTGGCTAAGATCAAGTGTAGTATCTGTTCTTATCAGTTTAATATCTGATACGTCCCCTATCTGGGGACCATATATTAAATGGATTTTTGAGAACGGGGGCCGATTTCGAAGCTTGCTTCCGTCGCCCTATGCATTGACCCGATATGGCAGTATCTTCGGGTACAGTGCACCACCCCCTTACAGGGTTAAAAAGAAAGATTCCTACTTTCATTGCTACCTGCTTGCTGGCTAGCCAGCTAGCCAGCCCTGTGGGCCTTGCTGCTGCTGCTGCTGCTGCTGCTGCAGCCAAAAAACAAAAGGTGGTGCTGCTGCTGCTTCTGCTGCTTCTGCTTGTGTCTGGCCGCTGTTGGAGCGTCCAGGCACAGGACTTCTGCTGCTGCTGACTAAATGGCCTCCTTAATTGGATCATTTGAGTAGCCAGCACACCTGTGCAGGTAGGGCATGACATGATAGGCAGCTGCCTTGATAGCGGGTGGGTGCTGAATGTTCCTAATTGACAAAATAAGATTAATGCTTATGAAGAAATATAAAATCTCATCCCTTCCCCAATATCGCGCCACACCCCTACCCCTTAATTCCCTGGTTGAACTTGATGGACATATGTCTTTTTTCGACCGTACTAACTATGTAACTATGTAACATAACATGGGGGGGTCTCCTGGCTGTTCACACAGGTGTGTCATTGCTGTACATTGACCATGCATTGCTTCTGTGGTATTGCAAAGGCAAAGACAAATGCTTCCAGCCATCCATTGCACTAATGGATTGGTCATCAGCTGGCTGTCTATGTCCCGCATCAATATAGACCAAAGTACAGAGGGTTAGGCTATGCTATAGTGCACCTACCTGATGCATCAGAAGGTGCGAGGCCCTTGCTAAATTCTGTGCACAGACTTTGAGATCTATGCTTTAGACTGTATCTAAACCTGCTCCAACATGGACTGACATTCTGGCCTACTTTCAGCCGATGCGACTTGTCTGTCGCTGAACAGTCGCTTTTTATGTATTCAGCACCTATGTATAATGTTGTAAAAATGCTCTAGAAGCTAAAGTCGCAGAAATGTCACACATATTTGGCCTGCAACTTTCTGTGCGACAAATTCAGACAGGAAAAATCAGTATAAATCCTTAGAAAATTATCCCCCAGTGTCTCCATCTGCTGGCGGTATTGAATAAGCATTGCTGCACTGATGGGGTATGCATTAGACGAAAAAAAAGAAGAAAAAGAAGAATAATACGCCCAGAAAAGAGGCGAAAAGGAGAAAAACGTAAAAAAACGTGAAAAAAAAGTAAGAGGAAGAGAAGGGAAAAAAAGGTGGAAATGGGTTTAAAAGTGATTTCGGCGGAGAAATATATATATATATATATATATATATATACGCGCACACACACACATATATATAAACGTATTCTCCGTTGAGATATTGCAGCCGCTGCTGTGTCCAGGCCCAGGAGCCTTAGCACTGTGCTGTGATGTCACTCAATACCACTGACATCACTAGGTGTAAACAACATCTCTCCTTTGCTGTGTATGTGACTATGGAGCTGTTTGGTGATGTCGTCTATTATGGCCTTCATAGAAGCAACAGGAGATTGTTGCATCCATCTAGAACCCTCAGAACTACAGTGCTATGATGTCACTCACTTCCACAGGCCTTGCAGAGTGTAAACAACAACAACCCAGCTTTGTTGTGTATGTAACCATAGGGATTGTGATGTCACCTAGAACCTTCACAGCAGCGACAGCTTTATGAGGAGCATCAGCACTGCTCTGCCTGAGCAGAACCATCACCGCCATAGGTTGTCAAATAACCCGGATTTAACCCACACAGGTAAGTCCAATGGGGTGCAGGCATGTCCTCTATGCTTACAGCTTCCCGTGGGTGTTGGTTTGATACCGTTTGGGGACAGCCAAGGAGGCATCTGCAGGCAACAAAGGTAGGTGTGTGCTTGTGTGTGTGTTTCCTATGCAGATCCTAAGCCCAGTGTCACATGCAAGTAGGAGGAGTAAGAAGGGTTCCTGGCAAATCCGGGTTATGGATTGCATTTAAAAAGGCCCCGTGGGAGTGCAATGGGCCCCTGTCTTGCTGCTTAGCAATAATGGTATGGGTTTAGGTTCTGCTGTGTGTACTGGTGGTTGACTGCCCCCCAGCCCAGAGTGTGCATGGAAAATTGTCTGGCAGCCTCCCTGACAGCAAGCAGTGATAGTGCCCATGAAGGGGACCTTGTTGGGCCCGCCCCTTTCACGGTTATCGCTTCTCGGCCTTTTGGCTAAGATCAAGTGTAGTATCTGTTCTTATCAGTTTAATATCTGATACGTCCCCTATCTGGGGACCATATATTAAATGGATTTTTGAGAACGGGGGCCGATTTCGAAGCTTGCTTCCGTCGCCCTATGCATTGACCCGATATGGCAGTATCTTCGGGTACAGTGCACCACCCCCTTACAGGGTTAAAAAGAAAGATTCCTACTTTCATTGCTACCTGCTTGCTGGCTAGCCAGCTAGCCAGCCCTGTGGGCCTTGCTGCTGCTGCTGCTGCTGCAGCCAAAAAACAAAAGGTGGTGCTGCTGCTGCTTCTGCTGCTTCTGCTTGTGTCTGGCCGCTGTTGGAGCGTCCAGGCACAGGACTTCTGCTGCTGCTGACTAAATGGCCTCCTTAATTGGATCATTTGAGTAGCCAGCACACCTGTGCAGGTAGGGCATGACATGATAGGCAGCTGCCTTGATAGCGGGTGGGTGCTGAATGTTCCTAATTGACAAAATAAGATTAATGCTTATGAAGAAATATAAAATCTCATCCCTTCCCCAATATCGCGCCACACCCCTACCCCTTAATTCCCTGGTTGAACTTGATGGACATATGTCTTTTTTCGACCGTACTAACTATGTAACTATGTAACATAACATGGGGGGGTCTCCTGGCTGTTCACACAGGTGTGTCATTGCTGTACATTGACCATGCATTGCTTCTGTGGTATTGCAAAGGCAAAGACAAATGCTTCCAGCCATCCATTGCACTAATGGATTGGTCATCAGCTGGCTGTCTATGTCCCGCATCAATATAGACCAAAGTACAGAGGGTTAGGCTATGCTATAGTGCACCTACCTGATGCATCAGAAGGTGCGAGGCCCTTGCTAAATTCTGTGCACAGACTTTGAGATCTATGCTTTAGACTGTATCTAAACCTGCTCCAACATGGACTGACATTCTGGCCTACTTTCAGCCGATGCGACTTGTCTGTCGCTGAACAGTCGCTTTTTATGTATTCAGCACCTATGTATAATGTTGTAAAAATGCTCTAGAAGCTAAAGTCGCAGAAATGTCACACATATTTGGCCTGCAACTTTCTGTGCGACAAATTCAGACAGGAAAAATCAGTATAAATCCTTAGAAAATTATCCCCCAGTGTCTCCATCTGCTGGCGGTATTGAATAAGCATTGCTGCACTGATGGGGTATGCATTAGACGAAAAAAAAAGAAGAAAAAGAAGAATAATACGCCCAGAAAAGAGGCGAAAAGGAGAAAAACGTAAAAAAACGTGAAAAAAAAGTAAGAGGAAGAGAAGGGAAAAAAAGGTGGAAATGGGTTTAAAAGTGATTTCGGCGGAGAAATATATATATATATATATATATATATATATATATATATATATATATATATACGCGCACACACACACATATATATAAACGTATTCTCCGTTGAGATATTGCAGCCGCTGCTGTGTCCAGGCCCAGGAGCCTTAGCACTGTGCTGTGATGTCACTCAATACCACTGACATCACTAGGTGTAAACAACATCTCTCCTTTGCTGTGTATGTGACTATGGAGCTGTTTGGTGATGTCGTCTATTATGGCCTTCATAGAAGCAACAGGAGATTGTTGCATCCATCTAGAACCCTCAGAACTACAGTGCTATGATGTCACTCACTTCCACAGGCCTTGCAGAGTGTAAACAACAACAACCCAGCTTTGTTGTGTATGTAACCATAGGGATTGTGATGTCACCTAGAACCTTCACAGCAGCGACAGCTTTATGAGGAGCATCAGCACTGCTCTGCCTGAGCAGAACCATCACCGCCATAGGTTGTCAAATAACCCGGATTTAACCCACACAGGTAAGTCCAATGGGGTGCAGGCATGTCCTCTATGCTTACAGCTTCCCGTGGGTGTTGGTTTGATACCGTTTGGGGACAGCCAAGGAGGCATCTGCAGGCAACAAAGGTAGGTGTGTGCTTGTGTGTGTGTTTCCTATGCAGATCCTAAGCCCAGTGTCACATGCAAGTAGGAGGAGTAAGAAGGGTTCCTGGCAAATCCGGGTTATGGATTGCATTTAAAAAGGCCCCGTGGGAGTGCAATGGGCCCCTGTCTTGCTGCTTAGCAATAATGGTATGGGTTTAGGTTCTGCTGTGTGTACTGGTGGTTGACTGCCCCCCAGCCCAGAGTGTGCATGGAAAATTGTCTGGCAGCCTCCCTGACAGCAAGCAGTGATAGTGCCCATGAAGGGGACCTTGTTGGGCCCGCCCCTTTCACGGTTATCGCTTCTCGGCCTTTTGGCTAAGATCAAGTGTAGTATCTGTTCTTATCAGTTTAATATCTGATACGTCCCCTATCTGGGGACCATATATTAAATGGATTTTTGAGAACGGGGGCCGATTTCGAAGCTTGCTTCCGTCGCCCTATGCATTGACCCGATATGGCAGTATCTTCGGGTACAGTGCACCACCCCCTTACAGGGTTAAAAAGAAAGATTCCTACTTTCATTGCTACCTGCTTGCTGGCTAGCCAGCTAGCCAGCCCTGTGGGCCTTGCTGCTGCTGCTGCTGCTGCAGCCAAAAAACAAAAGGTGGTGCTGCTGCTGCTTCTGCTGCTTCTGCTTGTGTCTGGCCGCTGTTGGAGCGTCCAGGCACAGGACTTCTGCTGCTGCTGACTAAATGGCCTCCTTAATTGGATCATTTGAGTAGCCAGCACACCTGTGCAGGTAGGGCATGACATGATAGGCAGCTGCCTTGATAGCGGGTGGGTGCTGAATGTTCCTAATTGACAAAATAAGATTAATGCTTATGAAGAAATATAAAATCTCATCCCTTCCCCA
Source organism: Hyla sarda (assembly GCF_029499605.1). Classification (NCBI taxonomy): domain Eukaryota; kingdom Metazoa; phylum Chordata; class Amphibia; order Anura; family Hylidae; genus Hyla; species Hyla sarda. Next base: position 59,082 of record NW_026610448.1, on the reverse strand, counting down.
ATATCGCGCCACACCCCTACCCCTTAATTCCCTGGTTGAACTTGATGGACATATGTCTTTTTTCGACCGTACTAACTATGTAACTATGTAACATAACATGGGGGGGTCTCCTGGCTGTTCACACAGGTGTGTCATTGCTGTACATTGACCATGCATTGCTTCTGTGGTATTGCAAAGGCAAAGACAAATGCTTCCAGCCATCCATTGCACTAATGGATTGGTCATCAGCTGGCTGTCTATGTCCCGCATCAATATAGACCAAAGTACAGAGGGTTAGGCTATGCTATAGTGCACCTACCTGATGCATCAGAAGGTGCGAGGCCCTTGCTAAATTCTGTGCACAGACTTTGAGATCTATGCTTTAGACTGTATCTAAACCTGCTCCAACATGGACTGACATTCTGGCCTACTTTCAGCCGATGCGACTTGTCTGTCGCTGAACAGTCGCTTTTTATGTATTCAGCACCTATGTATAATGTTGTAAAAATGCTCTAGAAGCTAAAGTCGCAGAAATGTCACACATATTTGGCCTGCAACTTTCTGTGCGACAAATTCAGACAGGAAAAATCAGTATAAATCCTTAGAAAATTATCCCCCAGTGTCTCCATCTGCTGGCGGTATTGAATAAGCATTGCTGCACTGATGGGGTATGCATTAGACGAAAAAAAAGAAGAAAAAGAAGAATAATACGCCCAGAAAAGAGGCGAAAAGGAGAAAAACGTAAAAAAACGTGAAAAAAAAGTAAGAGGAAGAGAAGGGAAAAAAAGGTGGAAATGGGTTTAAAAGTGATTTCGGCGGAGAAATATATATATATATATATATATATATATATATATATATACGCGCACACACACACATATATATAAACGTATTCTCCGTTGAGATATTGCAGCCGCTGCTGTGTCCAGGCCCAGGAGCCTTAGCACTGTGCTGTGATGTCACTCAATACCACTGACATCACTAGGTGTAAACAACATCTCTCCTTTGCTGTGTATGTGACTATGGAGCTGTTTGGTGATGTCGTCTATTATGGCCTTCATAGAAGCAACAGGAGATTGTTGCATCCATCTAGAACCCTCAGAACTACAGTGCTATGATGTCACTCACTTCCACAGGCCTTGCAGAGTGTAAACAACAACAACCCAGCTTTGTTGTGTATGTAACCATAGGGATTGTGATGTCACCTAGAACCTTCACAGCAGCGACAGCTTTATGAGGAGCATCAGCACTGCTCTGCCTGAGCAGAACCATCACCGCCATAGGTTGTCAAATAACCCGGATTTAACCCACACAGGTAAGTCCAATGGGGTGCAGGCATGTCCTCTATGCTTACAGCTTCCCGTGGGTGTTGGTTTGATACCGTTTGGGGACAGCCAAGGAGGCATCTGCAGGCAACAAAGGTAGGTGTGTGCTTGTGTGTGTGTTTCCTATGCAGATCCTAAGCCCAGTGTCACATGCAAGTAGGAGGAGTAAGAAGGGTTCCTGGCAAATCCGGGTTATGGATTGCATTTAAAAAGGCCCCGTGGGAGTGCAATGGGCCCCTGTCTTGCTGCTTAGCAATAATGGTATGGGTTTAGGTTCTGCTGTGTGTACTGGTGGTTGACTGCCCCCCAGCCCAGAGTGTGCATGGAAAATTGTCTGGCAGCCTCCCTGACAGCAAGCAGTGATAGTGCCCATGAAGGGGACCTTGTTGGGCCCGCCCCTTTCACGGTTATCGCTTCTCGGCCTTTTGGCTAAGATCGGGGTTTATTGCCTCGGTCGGCGCTGAGGGTGCGAGTGAACTGCGCCGCGACTAGCTGCGTAGGTGATCAAGACTGTGGTACTCGTTACCGACAGATTTGGAAAGATGGCTGGATCCAACATGTCTGCAGTGGAGAAGACCGTACGCATCAAGGTGCTAACCACGGATCGTCTAAGAAACAGCATTGAATACATCGGCCATACCATTGTGGAGCGACTGGCAGGATTTTCCTTGAGCGACCTCTTTTGTGTCCAGGAGAACAAGCGCCAAGGTATTTATGACGTGTCCTTCTTATATGATGCTGACTGCCAGAACTTTTATGAGTGCTTAAAACGGAACAGTGGAAGTGAGGTTTTGCGGGATGTGTCCTTTTATCCCCTTTTTGAAATGGGGACAAAGACTTTGTTTATCCACATGTACAATCCGTTTGTTGATGTCTCTATGATTAAGAACTTCTTGAGCATCTATTGTGAGTCTATTGCTGGTGGTACTAAGCAGACAAGCAGCATTGGTGTATTTAATGGCACGTATAAGTTCTTTGTGAAGTTGCGGCTTGATGGAGATTGCATTGGAGGCGTTAAGCACCCTCCGGCGAACTTTACCATTGCTGGTTTCAGAGGTTATCTCTATTACTACGGACAGCCATCTTTCTGTAGAAATTGTCTATTGTTTGGACATGTGAAGGAGGCCTGCCCTGGCAGTAAGAAATGCAGGAACTGTAAGCAACCGGGGCATGAGGCGGGTGCATGTCCACACCCGAGGACCTGTGACCTATGTGGGGAAGCTGGCCATGTGTACAAGAACTGTCCAGTGTTGAAGAGGAGGGAGGAGGAGAGGAGAATGGAAGAGGAAATGGTGGAGAGGAGGAGGGCAGCTGCAGCTGCGGCTGCAGTGGTTCCTGCAAGAGAGAGCGTTATTATTGGAGAGGTACAGAGTCCTGTGGTGGTAGAGGAGCAAGTGAAGGTGGTGGAGGAGCAAGTGGTGGTGGAGGAGGAGCAAATGGCGGTGCAAGTGGAAGAAGGGGAGATTGAGGATGCTCCCAGTCCCCCGGCTGAGGAGTCGCCGCAAATTGAAGAGTGGTCTTCTTCTGAGGGTGAAGACCGTGAGGAGAGACATAGAGAGAGAGAGAGGATGACTTTGATCTTTTTCGTCCCCCCAAGAAGACGGCCAGGAAGCTTTCTGGTGGACAGATGGAGTCGACGCTGGTGGCTACGGACAATCGGTATCAACCGCTATCTGAGAGCGACATGGATGCGTGCTCTGCGGGAGAAGCTTCTCCCACACCGCTGAGGAAAGCTACCTAAATAACTTTCTTCTTTTCTGTCAAATTCTTCCTTAGGGTTGTTAAGATGGTGGTATGTCTTTTTTAGTCGGTTCTATAAACGTTAGAGTCTTTAGAAGTAAAGTCAGAAGGACAGTAATTTTGGAGGACTTGGCAGGGAAAAAAGCGGACATTATTTGTTTGCAGGAATGTGGGCTAAATGATATTCCGGGGAAGGGAGAATGGGCTTATGGTCCTGCTGTTTGGTCGGTGTCTGGGCATAATAGGAATGATGGGGTAGGGGTGCTTTTTAAGAGCTTTAAGTTTGAAGTTTGTAGTTATGTGGTAATAGAGGAGGGGAGGTGTATCATGGTGGAGGTTAAGGTGCAGGGGGTTAAATTTAGGTTGATAAATGTGTATGCGCCGGTAAGGAGGGAGGAGCGGGTGGGGTTGTTGGAGGTAATTAAGAGGTTTCTGCCGGGTAAAATACCTTTGGTGTGGGTGGGGGATTTCAATTGTGAAATTGAGGGGAATGTGGATGTATCTGGGAATATTCTTAAAAGTATGGTGTGTGACTTTAAGTTAAAGGATGTGGCTGAAGCGTGTGGAGTGTGTCCTTTGTTAGATACATATTATTCTGATAGTGGAAGTCATAGTTCCAGACTTGATATGTGTTTTGTGTCTAAGGGTGTGTTATGTAAGAATTATATGCAAAAAAAAGTAGGATATTCAGATCATGAGTATGTGTGTTGTGAGTTAGTATTGGATGCAGATTGTGTGAGTGGGAGGGGTGTATGGAAATTAAATGTTAAATTGTTGGAAGTGGAAGGAGTGTATGATAGATATGTTAATAAGTATAGGGGTTGGTGTAAGAAAAAGAATGATTTTCCTGATATATTGTGTTGGTGGGAATGGGTTAAGGGTCAAACAAAAGTTTTCTTTAAAAGAGAGGGATATAAGCGGAATGCTGGGAGGAAGAAGAAGTATGAATGGTTGAATAAAAGATTGGTGTTTCTCAATAAGTTAAAGAAGTATGGCTGGAGTGTGGGTGAGCAGATTGAGGTTGTGAAGAGTGATCTAAAAAATTGGTTGAATGAGAAAGGTAAAGAGTTGATGTATCAAGCAAAACTTGATAAGTTAGAGAAAGATGAAAAATGTTCGAGATATTTCTTTAAAAAAGTTATTGGGAAGAGAGAGGATATGGTAAGAGTGTATGATGATGATGGCTGTCTGGTTAAAGGTAAAGCTGTGTTGGGAGTGGTTAAAATTTTTTATGAAGAGTTGTATGCGGTAAAAGATTGTGAAGAGGACTTGCAGGATGAAGTGTTGAGAGTGCTTGATAAGAGAGTGGATGGTAGTGAATATGGGACTCTGATGAGAGAGATTGGAGAGGAGGAAGTGAAGAGGACTGTGGATAGTATGTCAAGAAATAAAACGCCTGGAGAGGATGGGTTGCCTGTTGAATTTTATGCTTGGATTTGGGATGTTGTGAAGGATGATTTGGTGGAAGTGTATAGGTATATGTGGAGGAAGGAGAGAATGGTGGAAAGTATGAAGAGTGGAGTGGTTGTGTTGATTTATAAGAAAGGTGATGTGAATGATGTGAGGAATTGGAGGCCGATAACTTTGTTGAATGTAGATTATAAGGTGTTTGCTAAAATAATTACAAATAGGATGAGAGATGTGGTTGAGCAGGTGATTGGAGAAGAACAAGTGTGTGGAGTGCCTGGGAGAAGAATAAATGAAAATTTGTGTTTGTTGAGAGATTTGTTATGGGATAGTATGAGTAGGAAACAGGAGGTTAGAGTGATGTCGATAGATTTTGAAAAGGCGTTTGATCGTCTGTCACATAGGTTTTTGTTTAGAGTATTAGTGAGAATGGGATTCCCGGGGGATTTTGTAAATGTTGTAAGGATGCTGTATGATGGAGTATATAGTAAGGTTTTGATAAATGGTTGGATGTCTGAGAAGGTGAAAGTATGTTCTGGTGTAAGGCAGGGTTGTCCGTTGTCCCCTATGGCTTTTATATGTGCTATGGAGCCATTATTAGAGATGTTGCGGCGGGATAAGTGTGTTAGAGGGTTAAAAATTCCAGGGAGTGGTGGGAGAGAAGTCAAAGTTTTGGCCTACATGGATGATGTGTGTATTTTGGGAGAGTCTGTGGCTGTTATGAGAAGGGCAAAGTTACTAGTTGGATTGTTTTGTGGAGCATCTGGGTTTAAGGTGAATTGGGACAAAAGTGAGTATAAATGTTTTGGTAGTATGCAAGGAAGTGAGGATGTGGGTATGAAGAATATTGAAGGTGGTATTCAGGTTTTAGGTGTTAAAATGGATGAAAGATTGGATGGGAGAGAAAGTTGGGATGATGTAGAGAAGAGAGTGTCCAAAAAATTGAGTCTTTGGAGGTTGAGAGATTTGTCTATGGTTGGGAAAGTGCTGGTTGTGAAAAGTGTAATATTGCCTATTTTATTGTATGTGGCAATAGTGTTTCCGCCAAGTTACATGGTTTTAAGGAAGTTAAAAAGAATTTTGTTTGTGTTTTTTTGGGGTACAAAAGTGGAAAGAGTGAGGAGAGAAGTTGTGATGAAGGATGGTAGTAAGGGTGGAATGGGATTTCCAAATCTAGATGTGTATTTGGGGGTGAATGTGGTGTTTGCGGTTAGAAGGATGATGAGAGGAGAAAAGAATTTTGCATGTATGTTGAGATATTTAGGTGGGCGTGTGTTATGCAAATTAGGTTGGCTGGAGAGAGATTTGAGAGTGCCTTATGCGTTTGTGTGCCCGAGTTGGTATTTGTATGTGGAAAAGTTTTTGGAGAGTTATAGGTTGATTGGTGTGAGAAAGGAGTTGTTTGAAAGTAAGAAGAATGTGTTTGGGTATGTCGCCGCAAGTGAGGTGGAGTGTCCGATTAATATGGTAAGAGGCCAGGATGTGTCTAAGGTGTGGAAGAGTTTAATGACAGATGGAATATCAAATAGACAGAGAGAGATAGGATGGCAGTGTTTGCATGGAGCGTTACCAGTAAGAGAGTTCCAAAGGAATAGAGGAATTGGAAGGAGTGAAATATGTCCGAGGGAAGATTGTAGTGGGGTTGAAAGTGTGATGCATGTGATTTGGAATTGTGACATGGCTCAGAATGTATGGAGAGGGATAGGTCCGTTGTGTAAGGAGTTGACTGGGATAAATAGGTTGTCATATGAGGTTGTGATGTTTGGTCTTAGTATGATTGGAAGAAAGAATGAAAGGGTGTTGTTTGTGTTGTTGGCGATTGTGAAGGAAGTCTTGTGGGATGTTAGAAATTTATATGTGTTTAAGAGAAAAGATGTGACTGTGGAAGGAAGTTTAAGAATGATTCTGGATAGGTTGTACACCGTTTATTTACGTGATAAAAAGAAATTAGGTGAAATAGATGCAGAGGGGATATGGAAATTTTTGAAGTGGAGACATGTTGTAAGGGTGTAATGGTGATGGTATTTGAATTTGTTTTGAATTTGCTTTGAACAAATAAAGAATGACCTAATGATGAGTTAGACTTTACCATGAGTCAAAAATGACGCGTTATCTAAGTGGTGTTTAGTCTAAACCTGAAGGTTTATAAAAAAAAAAAAAAAAATCTGTTCTTATCAGTTTAATATCTGATACGTCCCCTATCTGGGGACCATATATTAAATGGATTTTTGAGAACGGGGGCCGATTTCGAAGCTTGCTTCCGTCGCCCTATGCATTGACCCGATATGGCAGTATCTTCGGGTACAGTGCACCACCCCCTTACAGGGTTAAAAAGAAAGATTCCTACTTTCATTGCTACCTGCTTGCTGGCTAGCCAGCTAGCCAGCCCTGTGGGCCTTGCTGCTGCTGCTGCTGCTGCAGCCAAAAAACAAAAGGTGGTGCTGCTGCTGCTTCTGCTGCTTCTGCTTGTGTCTGGCCGCTGTTGGAGCGTCCAGGCACAGGACTTCTGCTGCTGCTGACTAAATGGCCTCCTTAATTGGATCAATTGAGTAGCCAGCACACCTGTGCAGGTAGGGCATGACATGATAGGCAGCTGCCTTGATAGCGGGTGGGTGCTGAATGTTCCTAATTGACAAAATAAGATTAATGCTTATGAAGAAATATAAAATCTCATCCCTTCCCCAATATCGCGCCACACCCCTACCCCTTAATTCCCTGGTTGAACTTGATGGACATATGTCTTTTTTCGACCGTACTAACTATGTAACTATGTAACATAACATGGGGGGGTCTCCTGGCTGTTCACACAGGTGTGTCATTGCTGTACATTGACCATGCATTGCTTCTGTGGTATTGCAAAGGCAAAGACAAATGCTTCCACAAATCCATTGCACTAATGGATTGGTCATCAGCTGGCTGTCTATGTCCCGCATCAATATAGACCAAAGTACAGAGGGTTAGGCTATGCTATAGTGCACCTACCTGATGCATCAGAAGGTGCGAGGCCCTTGCTAAATTCTGTGCACAGACTTTGAGATCTATGCTTTAGACTGTATCTAAACCTGCTCCAACATGGACTGACATTCTGGCCTACTTTCAGCCGATGCGACTTGTCTGTCGCTGAACAGTCGCTTTTTATGTATTCAGCACCTATGTATAATGTTGTAAAAATGCTCTAGAAGCTAAAGTCGCAGAAATGTCACACATATTTGGCCTGCAACTTTCTGTGCGACAAATTCAGACAGGAAAAATCAGTATAAATCCTTAGAAAATTATCCCCCAGTGTCTCCATCTGCTGGCGGTATTGAATAAGCATTGCTGCACTGATGGGGTATGCATTAGACGAAAAAAAAGAAGAAAAAGAAGAATAATACGCCCAGAAAAGAGGCGAAAAGGAGAAAAACGTAAAAAAACGTGAAAAAAAAGTAAGAGGAAGAGAAGGGAAAAAAAGGTGGAAATGGGTTTAAAAGTGATTTCGGCGGAGAAATATATATATATATATATATATATATATATATATATATATATATATGCGCACACACACACATAGATATAAACGTATTCTCCGTTGAGATATTGCAGCCGCTGCTGTGTCCAGGCCCAGGAGCCTTAGCACTGTGCTGTGATGTCACTCAATACCACTGACATCACTAGGTGTAAACAACATCTCTCCTTTGCTGTGTATGTGACTATGGAGCTGTTTGGTGATGTCGTCTATTACGGCCTTCATAGAAGCAACAGGAGATTGTTGCATCCATCTTGAACCCTCAGAACTACAGTGCTATGATGTCACTCACTTCCACAGGCCTTGCAGAGTGTAAACAACAACAACCCAGCTTTGTTGTGTATGTAACCAAAGGGATTTGTGATGTCACCTAGAACCTTCACAGCAGCGACAGCTTTATGAGGAGCATCAGCACTGCTCTGCCTGAGCAGAACCATCACCGCCATAGGTTGTCAAATAACCCGGATTTAACCCACACAGGTAAGTCCAATGGGGTGCAGGCATGTCCTCTATGCTTACAGCTTCCCGTGGGTGTTGGTTTGATACCGTTTGGGGACAGCCAAGGAGGCATCTGCAGGCAACAAAGGTAGGTGTGTGCTTGTGTGTGTGTTTCCTATGCAGATCCTAAGCCCAGTGTCACATGCAAGTAGGAGGAGTAAGAAGGGTTCCTGGCAAATCCGGGTTATGGATTGCATTTAAAAAGGCCCCGTGGGAGTGCAATGGGCCCCTGTCTTGCTGCTTAGCAATAATGGTATGGGTTTAGGTTCTGCTGTGTGTACTGGTGGTTGACTGCCCCCCAGCCCAGAGTGTGCATGGAAAATTGTCTGGCAGCCTCCCTGACAGCAAGCAGTGATAGTGCCCATGAAGGGGACCTTGTTGGGCCCGCCCCTTTCACGGTTATCGCTTCTCGGCCTTTTGGCTAAGATCAAGTGTAGTATCTGTTCTTATCAGTTTAATATCTGATACGTCCCCTATCTGGGGACCATATATTAAATGGATTTTTGAGAACGGGGGCCGATTTCGAAGCTTGCTTCCGTCGCCCTATGCATTGACCCGATATGGCAGTATCTTCGGGTACAGTGCACCACCCCCTTACAGGGTTAAAAAGAAAGATTCCTACTTTCATTGCTACCTGCTTGCTGGCTAGCCAGCTAGCCAGCCCTGTGGGCCTTGCTGCTGCTGCAGCCAAAAAACAAAAGGTGGTGCTGCTGCTGCTTCTGCTGCTTCTGCTTCTGCTTGTGTCTGGCCCCTGTTGGAGCGTCCAGGCACAGGACTTCTGCTGCTGCTGACTAAATGGCCTCCTTAATTGGATCATTTGAGTAGCCAGCACACCTGTGCAGGTAGGGCATGACATGATAGGCAGCTGCCTTGATAGCGGGTGGGTGCTGAATGTTCCTAATTGACAAAATAAGATTAATGCTTATGAAGAAATATAAAATCTCATCCCTTCCCCAATATCGCGCCACACCCCTACCCCTTAATTCCCTGGTTGAACGTGATGGACATATGTCTTTTTTCGACCGTACTAACTATGTAACTATGTAACATAACATGGGGGGGGGTCTCCTGGCTGTTCACACAGGTGTGTCATTGCTGTACATTGACCATGCATTGCTTCTGTGGTATTGCAAAGGCAAAGACAAATGCTTCCAGCCATCCATTGCACTAATGGATTGGTCATCAGCTGGCTGTCTATGTCCCGCATCAATATAGACCAAAGTACAGAGGGTTAGGCTATGCTATTGTGCACCTACCTGATGCATCAGAAGGTGCGAGGCCCTTGCTAAATTCTGTGCACAGACTTTGAGATCTATGCTTTAGACTGTATCTAAACCTGCTCCAACATGGACTGACATTCTGGCCTACTTTCAGCCGATGCGACTTGTCTGTCGCTGAACAGTCGCTTTTTATGTATTCAGCACCTATGTATAATGTTGTAAAAATGCTCTAGAAGCTAAAGTCGCAGAAATGTCACACATATTTGGCCTGCAACTTTCTGTGCGACAAATTCAGACAGGAAAAATCAGTATAAATCCTTAGAAAATTATCCCCCAGTGTCTCCATCTGCTGGCGGTATTGAATAAGCATTGCTGCACTGATGGGGTATGCATTAGACGAAAAAAAAGAAGAAAAAGAAGAATAATACGCCCAGAAAAGAGGCGAAAAGGAGAAAAACGTAAAAAAACGTGAAAAAAAAGTAAGAGGAAGAGAAGGGAAAAAAAGGTGGAAATGGGTTTAAAAGTGATTTCGGCGGAGAAATATATATATATATATATATATATATATATATATATATATATATATATGCGCACACACACACATAGATATAAACGTATTCTCCGTTGAGATATTGCAGCCGCTGCTGTGTCCAGGCCCAGGAGCCTTAGCACTGTGCTGTGATGTCACTCAATACCACTGACATCACTAGGTGTAAACAACATCTCTCCTTTGCTGTGTATGTGACTATGGAGCTGTTTGGTGATGTCGTCTATTACGGCCTTCATAGAAGCAACAGGAGATTGTTGCATCCATCTTGAACCCTCAGAACTACAGTGCTATGATGTCACTCACTTCCACAGGCCTTGCAGAGTGTAAACAACAACAACCCAGCTTTGTTGTGTATGTAACCAAAGGGATTTGTGATGTCACCTAGAACCTTCACAGCAGCGACAGCTTTATGAGGAGCATCAGCACTGCTCTGCCTGAGCAGAACCATCACCGCCATAGGTTGTCAAATAACCCGGATTTAACCCACACAGGTAAGTCCAATGGGGTGCAGGCATGTCCTCTATGCTTACAGCTTCCCGTGGGTGTTGGTTTGATACCGTTTGGGGACAGCCAAGGAGGCATCTGCAGGCAACAAAGGTAGGTGTGTGCTTGTGTGTGTGTTTCCTATGCAGATCCTAAGCCCAGTGTCACATGCAAGTAGGAGGAGTAAGAAGGGTTCCTGGCAAATCCGGGTTATGGATTGCATTTAAAAAGGCCCCGTGGGAGTGCAATGGGCCCCTGTCTTGCTGCTTAGCAATAATGGTATGGGTTTAGGTTCTGCTGTGTGTACTGGTGGTTGACTGCCCCCCAGCCCAGAGTGTGCATGGAAAATTGTCTGGCAGCCTCCCTGACAGCAAGCAGTGATAGTGCCCATGAAGGGGACCTTGTTGGGCCCGCCCCTTTCACGGTTATCGCTTCTCGGCCTTTTGGCTAAGATCAAGTGTAGTATCTGTTCTTATCAGTTTAATATCTGATACGTCCCCTATCTGGGGACCATATATTAAATGGATTTTTGAGAACGGGGGCCGATTTCGAAGCTTGCTTCCGTCGCCCTATGCATTGACCCGATATGGCAGTATCTTCGGGTACAGTGCACCACCCCCTTACAGGGTTAAAAAGAAAGATTCCTACTTTCATTGCTACCTGCTTGCTGGCTAGCCAGCTAGCCAGCCCTGTGGGCCTTGCTGCTGCTGCAGCCAAAAAACAAAAGGTGGTGCTGCTGCTGCTTCTGCTGCTTCTGCTTCTGCTTGTGTCTGGCCCCTGTTGGAGCGTCCAGGCACAGGACTTCTGCTGCTGCTGACTAAATGGCCTCCTTAATTGGATCATTTGAGTAGCCAGCACACCTGTGCAGGTAGGGCATGACATGATAGGCAGCTGCCTTGATAGCGGGTGGGTGCTGAATGTTCCTAATTGACAAAATAAGATTAATGCTTATGAAGAAATATAAAATCTCATCCCTTCCCCAATATCGCGCCACACCCCTACCCCTTAATTCCCTGGTTGAACGTGATGGACATATGTCTTTTTTCGACCGTACTAACTATGTAACTATGTAACATAACATGGGGGGGGGGGGGGGTCTCCTGGCTGTTCACACAGGTGTGTCATTGCTGTACATTGACCATGCATTGCTTCTGTGGTATTGCAAAGGCAAAGACAAATGCTTCCAGCCATCCATTGCACTAATGGATTGGTCATCAGCTGGCTGTCTATGTCCCGCATCAATATAGACCAAAGTACAGAGGGTTAGGCTATGCTATTGTGCACCTACCTGATGCATCAGAAGGTGCGAGGCCCTTGCTAAATTCTGTGCACAGACTTTGAGATCTATGCTTTAGACTGTATCTAAACCTGCTCCAACATGGACTGACATTCTGGCCTACTTTCAGCCGATGCGACTTGTCTGTCGCTGAACAGTCGCTTTTTATGTATTCAGCACCTATGTATAATGTTGTAAAAATGCTCTAGAAGCTAAAGTCGCAGAAATGTCACACATATTTGGCCTGCAACTTTCTGTGCGACAAATTCAGACAGGAAAAATCAGTATAAATCCTTAGAAAATTATCCCCCAGTGTCTCCATCTGCTGGCGGTATTGAATAAGCATTGCTGCACTGATGGGGTATGCATTAGACGAAAAAAAAGAAGAAAAAGAAGAATAATACGCCCAGAAAAGAGGCGAAAAGGAGAAAAACGTAAAAAAACGTGAAAAAAAAGTAAGAGGAAGAGAAGGGAAAAAAAGGTGGAAATGGGTTTAAAAGTGATTTCGGCGGAGAAATATATATATATATATATATATATATATATATATATATATATATATATATATGCGCACACACACACATAGATATAAACGTATTCTCCGTTGAGATATTGCAGCCGCTGCTGTGTCCAGGCCCAGGAGCCTTAGCACTGTGCTGTGATGTCACTCAATACCACTGACATCACTAGGTGTAAACAACATCTCTCCTTTGCTGTGTATGTGACTATGGAGCTGTTTGGTGATGTCGTCTATTACGGCCTTCATAGAAGCAACAGGAGATTGTTGCATCCATCTTGAACCCTCAGAACTACAGTGCTATGATGTCACTCACTTCCACAGGCCTTGCAGAGTGTAAACAACAACAACCCAGCTTTGTTGTGTATGTAACCAAAGGGATTTGTGATGTCACCTAGAACCTTCACAGCAGCGACAGCTTTATGAGGAGCATCAGCACTGCTCTGCCTGAGCAGAACCATCACCGCCATAGGTTGTCAAATAACCCGGATTTAACACAGGTAAGTCCAATGGGGTGCAGGCATGTCCTCTATGCTTACAGCTTCCCGTGGGTGTTGGTTTGATACCGTTTGGGGACAGCCAAGGAGGCATCTGCAGGCAACAAAGGTAGGTGTGTGCTTGTGTGTGTGTTTCCTATGCAGATCCTAAGCCCAGTGTCACATGCAAGTAGGAGGAGTAAGAAGGGTTCCTGGCAAATCCGGGTTATGGATTGCATTTAAAAAGGCCCCGTGGGAGTGCAATGGGCCCCTGTCTTGCTGCTTAGCAATAATGGTATGGGTTTAGGTTCTGCTGTGTGTACTGGTGGTTGACTGCCCCCCAGCCCAGAGTGTGCATGGAAAATTGTCTGGCAGCCTCCCTGACAGCAAGCAGTGATAGTGCCCATGAAGGGGACCTTGTTGGGCCCGCCCCTTTCACGGTTATCGCTTCTCGGCCTTTTGGCTAAGATCAAGTGTAGTATCTGTTCTTATCAGTTTAATATCTGATACGTCCCCTATCTGGGGACCATATATTAAATGGATTTTTGAGAACGGGGGCCGATTTCGAAGCTTGCTTCCGTCGCCCTATGCATTGACCCGATATGGCAGTATCTTCGGGTACAGTGCACCACCCCCTTACAGGGTTAAAAAGAAAGATTCCTACTTTCATTGCTACCTGCTTGCTGGCTAGCCAGCTAGCCAGCCCTGTGGGCCTTGCTGCTGCTGCAGCCAAAAAACAAAAGGTGGTGCTGCTGCTGCTTCTGCTGCTTCTGCTTGTGTCTGGCCCCTGTTGGAGCGTCCAGGCACAGGACTTCTGCTGCTGCTGACTAAATGGCCTCCTTAATTGGATCATTTGAGTAGCCAGCACACCTGTGCAGGTAGGGCATGACATGATAGGCAGCTGCCTTGATAGCGGGTGGGTGCTGAATGTTCCTAATTGACAAAATAAGATTAATGCTTATGAAGAAATATAAAATCTCATCCCTTCCCCAATATCGCGCCACACCCCTACCCCTTAATTCCCTGGTTGAACGTGATGGACATATGTCTTTTTTCGACCGTACTAACTATGTAACTATGTAACATAACATGGGGGGGGGGGGGGTCTCCTGGCTGTTCACACAGGTGTGTCATTGCTGTACATTGACCATGCATTGCTTCTGTGGTATTGCAAAGGCAAAGACAAATGCTTCCAGCCATCCATTGCACTAATGGATTGGTCATCAGCTGGCTGTCTATGTCCCGCATCAATATAGACCAAAGTACAGAGGGTTAGGCTATGCTATTGTGCACCTACCTGATGCATCAGAAGGTGCGAGGCCCTTGCTAAATTCTGTGCACAGACTTTGAGATCTATGCTTTAGACTGTATCTAAACCTGCTCCAACATGGACTGACATTCTGGCCTACTTTCAGCCGATGCGACTTGTCTGTCGCTGAACAGTCGCTTTTTATGTATTCAGCACCTATGTATAATGTTGTAAAAATGCTCTAGAAGCTAAAGTCGCAGAAATGTCACACATATTTGGCCTGCAACTTTCTGTGCGACAAATTCAGACAGGAAAAATCAGTATAAATCCTTAGAAAATTATCCCCCAGTGTCTCCATCTGCTGGCGGTATTGAATAAGCATTGCTGCACTGATGGGGTATGCATTAGACGAAAAAAAAGAAGAAAAAGAAGAATAATACGCCCAGAAAAGAGGCGAAAAGGAGAAAAACGTAAAAAAACGTGAAAAAAAAGTAAGAGGAAGAGAAGGGAAAAAAAGGTGGAAATGGGTTTAAAAGTGATTTCGGCGGAGAAATATATATATATATATATATATATATATATATATATATATATATATGCGCACACACACACATAGATATAAACGTATTCTCCGTTGAGATATTGCAGCCGCTGCTGTGTCCAGGCCCAGGAGCCTTAGCACTGTGCTGTGATGTCACTCAATACCACTGACATCACTAGGTGTAAACAACATCTCTCCTTTGCTGTGTATGTGACTATGGAGCTGTTTGGTGATGTCGTCTATTACGGCCTTCATAGAAGCAACAGGAGATTGTTGCATCCATCTTGAACCCTCAGAACTACAGTGCTATGATGTCACTCACTTCCACAGGCCTTGCAGAGTGTAAACAACAACAACCCAGCTTTGTTGTGTATGTAACCAAAGGGATTTGTGATGTCACCTAGAACCTTCACAGCAGCGACAGCTTTATGAGGAGCATCAGCACTGCTCTGCCTGAGCAGAACCATCACCGCCATAGGTTGTCAAATAACCCGGATTTAACCCACACAGGTAAGTCCAATGGGGTGCAGGCATGTCCTCTATGCTTACAGCTTCCCGTGGGTGTTGGTTTGATACCGTTTGGGGACAGCCAAGGAGGCATCTGCAGGCAACAAAGGTAGGTGTGTGCTTGTGTGTGTGTTTCCTATGCAGATCCTAAGCCCAGTGTCACATGCAAGTAGGAGGAGTAAGAAGGGTTCCTGGCAAATCCGGGTTATGGATTGCATTTAAAAAGGCCCCGTGGGAGTGCAATGGGCCCCTGTCTTGCTGCTTAGCAATAATGGTATGGGTTTAGGTTCTGCTGTGTGTACTGGTGGTTGACTGCCCCCCAGCCCAGAGTGTGCATGGAAAATTGTCTGGCAGCCTCCCTGACAGCAAGCAGTGATAGTGCCCATGAAGGGGACCTTGTTGGGCCCGCCCCTTTCACGGTTATCGCTTCTCGGCCTTTTGGCAAAGATCACGTGTGGATTTCTGTGCGTGGTTTGGGTTGAAAGGAGTGGTGATCGGGGCCCTCTTTACGGGGGGCCCTGGATTGTTGCTGAGCTGCGATCGTGGGTTTTACCTGCAAAAATGAGCGAGAAGGCGCGTGGACTTGAGGACACGGTGCGGATCTACGTTCCTGGCGAGCACCGGGGGACGATCGGACTTGACCAAATCGTTTTGGAGATTCTTCGCAAGCTTGATTACCTACAGGTATGGAATGTATTGGCTATACAGGATTTTCCTAGGCAAGGAATTTATGATATTACTTTTTGTGGTTCTGAGATTTGCCAGAGAGTCTATATGGATCTTGAAGAAATGAAGAGGAAAAGTGAGCCTGCTATAATGAAGAAGATTAAAGTGGAACCGTTATTTATGAATACAACAAAGGTAGTAATTGTCCACATGTATAATCCTAAGGTTTCTGATGAAATGGTTACAAACTTTTTGTTCCGGTATTGCGAGGAAGTGAAATTTATAGGAAGACTTAAGAACAAGTTTGGGTACTTTAATTGTAAGAGAAAGTTTATTGTAAAATTTAAAAAAGATGAAGGAATGCAAGATGGAAGGAAGAGCATACCACAGGTGTTTTCTATCGGAGGAGAGAGAGGTTTCTGCTTTTATGAAGGCCAGTTGCAATATTGTAGAAAGTGCCATGCCTATGGCCATGTGCAGGATTATTGCCCTGAGAAAGGAGAATGTTGCAGAAATTGTGGGAAAACTGGTCATGAAGCAAGTATCTGTACAGAGAAGAAGACATGTGATATCTGTGGAAGTGAGGAACATTTGGCAAGAGGCTGTGATATGTGGTATAAAAAGAAGAGAAGTTATGCTGATGCAGCTGGGAATAGAGGAGAACAAAGAGAAAAAGGGGGAGGGAGGTTTGTTCCTGGAGTTGGTGAGAGTGTGAGTGTTAATGTGGCACAGGTGGCTGAGGAAAGTTCTGTGATAGTGGAGCACATTAGCACTCAGGAGAGGTCAGGGGAGGAGGGTGTTTCCACTGCTGTGACTGGTGAGGAGACAGGTGTGGGAGGTGAATTTACCTTGGTGAAAAAGAAAAAAGCAAAAAAAGTGAAAGTGGTGGAGAAAATTGAGACAGTGTATGGTGATGTTCTTTCTAGTGAAGAGGCTATGGATGATATTGAATGTCCAAACCCAATTGTGGGGGAGGAGGAGGGAATGGAAGTTGTTGGGTCATCTCAGAGATCTCTAACACCTGGTCAGAGAGTTTCTCGCAGTAAGGAAGAAGAGGAGGAGGAAGATGAGGATGTGCAGGTTGTGAATAAAAGGTGTAAGACAGGGAGCTGGTCTGAGGATCAGGAAGCCCTTGTTCTTGGTAGTGATAATGAAATAGACAGGGACTCTAACATAGGGTCGCCTGATTGTTTTGCAAGTTTACATAGGAAAGTTGAAGGCCAAAATGTTAATTTCTAAGTTAAGATGGATTTTAAAGCATTTGGTTTTCTTTTCCTAGTTATTATGACTTTGGTTGTAACAACTATTAATGTAAGAAGTATTGAGTCTGAAATTAGGAGAGCTGCAATTTTTGATATTCTTGAGAATGTTAGAAGTGATGTGATATGTTTACAGGAGTGTGCAATAAAGTCAGCACCTTATGCAAATGAGTGGAAGTGTGGGCAGTCCTTCTGGTCCACATGTGCAGAAAACAAAAATGAAGGTGTGGGGATTTTATTGCAAAACAGGGACATTAAAGTTTTAAATTGCCAAATTTTAGTACCTGGTCGTTGTATGGTTTTAAATTTTGAGGTTTTGGGCCAGAGGATGAGAATTTTTAATGTGTATGCTCCAGCAGAAAAACAAGCACGTTTGTCTTTTTTAGAGTCCCTTAAGTTTTTTATCCCTGGTCGTGAAGATACTATTATTGTTGGCGATTTTAACTGCATTAGATCCGTCAATGATCGTGAGAGCTCTGCTGAGGTTAGAACTGATATTACTTCCAATGTTTTAAATCAAATTATTCAAGACTTGCATTTTACTGATGTTGGACTGATGGTTAGCACTGATGAAAGATATACGTACATATCAGATAGTGGCCGCTGTAAATCCCGGATCGATTACATCCTGGTCTCTGATGGGATTAAGGTGGTCCGGTGCAATCAAATGATGTCAACTTTCTCAGACCACAAGATGGTGTCGGCTGAGATAAGTGTCACAGAGTCCCTTCATTTTGGGAGGGGGCTCTGGAAATTAAATGTAAGTCTATTGGAAGATGAGGAAGTAATGGCTGGTTTTAATCATGTGTTTTTATCCTGTGTTTCTAAACAACCTGATTTTAGTAATGTCTTAGTGTGGTGGGAATGGGCTAAAGGAGAGTTTTCTAATTTCTTTAAGATGTTTTGCATAAAGAGAGCACAAGAGAAGAGGAGGAGTGATGAAAGGCTTGTATCCCGGTTAGAGACTCTCTATAAGTTTAAACGTGTTGGTGTGGAGGTGGAGAATGAGATTGTTAAGGTGAAGGGGGAGATGAAAAAAAGGTTGTTGGAAAAGGGAAGAAATATTGTATATAAGTCTAAAGTGCAGCACCTAGAAGAAAATGAGCAGTGTACACGGTATTTCTTTAAAAAATGTTTTAATGCTAAAGGTGTTTTTAAATCTGTTTTTACCCCTACGGGGGAAGTTTTTGGAGAGGAGATGGTGAAGGAGATTGGCAGATTTTATGAGACACTCTTTAGTAATAAGAGCAGAGCCAGTGAGACGGAGATGAATGATTATTGTAATATTTTGGAGAATAATGTTCCTGTTGAAAAAGTAGATTTTTTGATTGATGATGTTAGTGAAGGGGAGATCAAGCAGGCCCTGGATAAGATGGCCAAAGGGAAGACACCAGGCTGTGATGGTCTCCCCGCTGAGTTTTATTCCGCGTTCTGGAATATTTTAAGTAAAGAGTTTACACGGGTGGTGCAATATGTTTTTAACTCAGGTGTTTTAGCTGAATCTATGAAGAAAGGGGTCATAACATTAATTCATAAAAAAGGTGATGGCAGAGATCTTAAAAATTGGAGACCTATAACTTTATTAAATTGTGACTACAAGATAATTGCTAAGATTGTGGCTAATAGACTGAGTGATGTAGTGGACCACCTTGTGGGAGAATACCAAGTTTGTGCAGTACCGAAAAGAAAAATAACAGATAATTTATTGCTTTTAAGAGACTCTATTTATTACAGTAACTTTAACAAGAATGCACTGTTTGTTGAGTCCATAGATTTCGAAAAGGCTTATGATAAGGTTGCACATGATTTTATGTTCATTGCTTTAAAACACTTAGGTATTCCAGAAAAGTTATTATCTGTTATTATGAGTTTTTATCATGGGGTGACAAGTCAGATTTTAGTAAATGGGCATGTGGGGCCTGCTTTTAATGTCTTGTCTGGAGTCAGACAGGGATGCCCACTCTCCCCAATTCTGTTTATATGCGTTATAGAGGGCCTGTTGAAGAATGTGCAGAAAGATAAATGTGTGAGTGGTGTTTTTATTCCAGGTAGTGATGGTAGTAAGTTAAAGGTTTTAAGTTATATGGATGATGTGGTTTTTACTTGTACATCCCAAGCAGATCTCAACAGAGTAAATTTGCATGTGAGGATTTTTTGTTGTGTGGCTGGGATGAATGTGAACTGGGGGAAGTGCCAATTATGCAGTTTTGGGAACCAAGAGAATATAGTAGTGGATGGTGTTAAGGAAAAAGAAGACATTGAAGTGCTAGGAGTGATATTTGACAAAGACCTCAAAGGAAAGAAAAGTTATGAGACTTTGGACAGTAAAATTGAGAAGAAGCTATCCTTCTGGAGGTTAAGGAACTTGTCACTTAAAGGGAAAGTTCTTATCATTAAGTCTGTAATCCTACCGCTTCTCTTGTATACGGCTATGGTGCTTCCTCCAGGAAAGTTATGGACTAGGAGAGTTACAAGGAAGCTTTTTGTGTTCTTCTGGGGGTCTAAGATGGAGAAAATGAGAAGAGAAGAAGTGATGAAGAGTATGAATTTGGGCGGATATAACTTTCCAAACATTGATCTGTTTTTAAAGGTGCACTATTTTCTTTTAATTTTTAAATTGATACAGTGCAATAATAGGGCGGCAGACATGAGTAAATACCTTGCAGGATGGTTGTTTTCCAAGTGGGGCTGGTGTGAGAGGGATTTGAGGAGACCCATAGCACATGTGATACCTACCTTCTATGTGCTCCTCAGGTCTTTCAATGATCAATTTGGTTTGAGCTCTTTAGGTGAACCTGATAAAAAGAAAATAGAACAAGAAATAAGGAAAAATGAGAGATTATATGAAGTACCATTCTGCACTAATGCTCAGTCTGTGAAGATTTGGAAGTTTTTTAAAGTTATTGGACTATCAAACAGACAAAAAGACGTTAGTTGGATGTCCTTTCATGGCTGCCTCCCAACCCGATCTTTTTTAAATGGAAGAGGTTTGAGAATAAGTGACAGATGCCCAAGAGAGGGTTGTGGAGGTAGAGAAGACTTAGTGCACCTTTATTGGGACTGTTTTTATGCAAAAGAATTTTTTATGTTTTTAAAGAGGTTTTTAATCCAACTCACTGGATATAATAGTTTTTCTTTTGAGAAAGTTTTTATTGGTCAAGATCTTAGTAAAAAGGAAGATACACGTACTAATTGGATTCTTTTTTCTGTTTTTAAAGAGGTTTTATGGGACTCACGCAATTTGCTTGTTTTTAAAAATGTTGTTATTTCTCCGAGGGAATTGAAAAGATTGTTTTTAGGAAGGATTTTTACTATCTTTCTACTGGACAAAAAGAGAATTGGTGAAGAAGAAGCGGAGAAAATCTGGATGCATACACGATGGAAGAATTTATAAGAAGTACGTAAAGGAGAAAGCTGTAAGTTTTTGACCAATTTCTGTGATTGTTTTTGACATGTTTTTTTGTTTTGTTGTTTAGTCACTTTTTCTTGGCACTCGGTTCCCTTAGTTGGTTTTTCCGTATGATGTTTTTTCAGATATTGTTTTAAGTGACGAGTCTTGGTAGGTGACCTGATGATCGTCCAAACAATAGTCTGTAACTGAGGGAAAAAAAAAAATAAAAAAAAAATAAAAAAAAAATCTGTTCTTATCAGTTTAATATCTGATACGTCCCCTATCTGGGGACCATATATTAAATGGATTTTTGAGAACGGGGGCCGATTTCGAAGCTTGCTTCCGTCGCCCTATGCATTGACCCGATATGGCAGTATCTTCGGGTACAGTGCACCACCCCCTTACAGGGTTAAAAAGAAAGATTCCTACTTTCATTGCTACCTGCTTGCTGGCTAGCCAGCTAGCCAGCCCTGTGGGCCTTGCTGCTGCTGCAGCCAAAAAACAAAAGGTGGTGCTGCTGCTGCTTCTGCTGCTTCTGCTTCTGCTTGTGTCTGGCCCCTGTTGGAGCGTCCAGGCACAGGACTTCTGCTGCTGCTGACTAAATGGCCTCCTTAATTGGATCATTTGAGTAGCCAGCACACCTGTGCAGGTAGGGCATGACATGATAGGCAGCTGCCTTGATAGCGGGTGGGTGCTGAATGTTCCTAATTGACAAAATAAGATTAATGCTTATGAAGAAATATAAAATCTCATCCCTTCCCCAATATCGCGCCACACCCCTACCCCTTAATTCCCTGGTTGAACGTGATGGACATATGTCTTTTTTCGACCGTACTAACTATGTAACTATGTAACATAACATGGGGGGGGGGGGGGGGTCTCCTGGCTGTTCACACAGGTGTGTCATTGCTGTACATTGACCATGCATTGCTTCTGTGGTATTGCAAAGGCAAAGACAAATGCTTCCAGCCATCCATTGCACTAATGGATTGGTCATCAGCTGGCTGTCTATGTCCCGCATCAATATAGACCAAAGTACAGAGGGTTAGGCTATGCTATTGTGCACCTACCTGATGCATCAGAAGGTGCGAGGCCCTTGCTAAATTCTGTGCACAGACTTTGAGATCTATGCTTTAGACTGTATCTAAACCTGCTCCAACATGGACTGACATTCTGGCCTACTTTCAGCCGATGCGACTTGTCTGTCGCTGAACAGTCGCTTTTTATGTATTCAGCACCTATGTATAATGTTGTAAAAATGCTCTAGAAGCTAAAGTCGCAGAAATGTCACACATATTTGGCCTGCAACTTTCTGTGAGACAAATTCAGACAGGAAAAATCAGTATAAATCCTTAGAAAATTATCCCCCAGTGTCTCCATCTGCTGGCGGTATTGAATAAGCATTGCTGCAATCATGGGGTATGCATTAGACGAAAAAAAAGAAGAAAAAGAAGAATAATACGCCCAGAAAAGAGGCGAAAAGGAGAAAAACGTAAAAAAACGTGAAAAAAAAGTAAGAGGAAGAGAAGGGAAAAAAAGGTGGAAATGGGTTTAAAAGTGATTTCGGCGGAGAAATATATATATATATATATATATATATATATATATATATATATGCGCACACACACACATAGATATAAACGTATTCTCCGTTGAGATATTGCAGCCGCTGCTGTGTCCAGGCCCAGGAGCCTTAGCACTGTGCTGTGATGTCACTCAATACCACTGACATCACTAGGTGTAAACAACATCTCTCCTTTGCTGTGTATGTGACTATGGAGCTGTTTGGTGATGTCGTCTATTACGGCCTTCATAGAAGCAACAGGAGATTGTTGCATCCATCTTGAACCCTCAGAACTACAGTGCTATGATGTCACTCACTTCCACAGGCCTTGCAGAGTGTAAACAACAACAACCCAGCTTTGTTGTGTATGTAACCAAAGGGATTTGTGATGTCACCTAGAACCTTCACAGCAGCGACAGCTTTATGAGGAGCATCAGCACTGCTCTGCCTGAGCAGAACCATCACCGCCATAGGTTGTCAAATAACCCGGATTTAACCCACACAGGTAAGTCCAATGGGGTGCAGGCATGTCCTCTATGCTTACAGCTTCCCGTGGGTGTTGGTTTGATACCGTTTGGGGACAGCCAAGGAGGCATCTGCAGGCAACAAAGGTAGGTGTGTGCTTGTGTGTGTGTTTCCTATGCAGATCCTAAGCCCAGTGTCACATGCAAGTAGGAGGAGTAAGAAGGGTTCCTGGCAAATCCGGGTTATGGATTGCATTTAAAAAGGCCCCGTGGGAGTGCAATGGGCCCCTGTCTTGCTGCTTAGCAATAATGGTATGGGTTTAGGTTCTGCTGTGTGTACTGGTGGTTGACTGCCCCCCAGCCCAGAGTGTGCATGGAAAATTGTCTGGCAGCCTCCCTGACAGCAAGCAGTGATAGTGCCCATGAAGGGGACCTTGTTGGGCCCGCCCCTTTCACGGTTATCGCTTCTCGGCCTTTTGGCTAAGATCGGGGTTTATTGCCTCGGTCGGCGCTGAGGGTGCGAGTGAACTGCGCCGCGACTAGCTGCGTAGGTGATCAAGACTGTGGTACTCGTTACCGACAGATTTGGAAAGATGGCTGGATCCAACATGTCTGCAGTGGAGAAGACCGTACGCATCAAGGTGCTAACCACGGATCGTCTAAGAAACAGCATTGAATACATCGGCCATACCATTGTGGAGCGACTGGCAGGATTTTCCTTGAGCGACCTCTTTTGTGTCCAGGAGAACAAGCGCCAAGGTATTTATGACGTGTCCTTCTTATATGATGCTGACTGCCAGAACTTTTATGAGTGCTTAAAACGGAACAGTGGAAGTGAGGTTTTGCGGGATGTGTCCTTTTATCCCCTTTTTGAAATGGGGACAAAGACTTTGTTTATCCACATGTACAATCCGTTTGTTGATGTCTCTATGATTAAGAACTTCTTGAGCATCTATTGTGAGTCTATTGCTGGTGGTACTAAGCAGACAAGCAGCATTGGTGTATTTAATGGCACGTATAAGTTCTTTGTGAAGTTGCGGCTTGATGGAGATTGCATTGGAGGCGTTAAGCACCCTCCGGCGAACTTTACCATTGCTGGTTTCAGAGGTTATCTCTATTACTACGGACAGCCATCTTTCTGTAGAAATTGTCTATTGTTTGGACATGTGAAGGAGGCCTGCCCTGGCAGTAAGAAATGCAGGAACTGTAAGCAACCGGGGCATGAGGCGGGTGCATGTCCACACCCGAGGACCTGTGACCTATGTGGGGAAGCTGGCCATGTGTACAAGAACTGTCCAGTGTTGAAGAGGAGGGAGGAGGAGAGGAGAATGGAAGAGGAAATGGTGGAGAGGAGGAGGGCAGCTGCAGCTGCGGCTGCAGTGGTTCCTGCAAGAGAGAGCGTTATTATTGGAGAGGTACAGAGTCCTGTGGTGGTAGAGGAGCAAGTGAAGGTGGTGGAGGAGCAAGTGGTGGTGGAGGAGGAGCAAATGGCGGTGCAAGTGGAAGAAGGGGAGATTGAGGATGCTCCCAGTCCCCCGGCTGAGGAGTCGCCGCAAATTGAAGAGTGGTCTTCTTCTGAGGGTGAAGACCGTGAGGAGAGACATAGAGAGAGAGAGGATGACTTTGATCTTTTTCGTCCCCCCAAGAAGACGGCCAGGAAGCTTTCTGGTGGACAGATGGAGTCGACGCTGGTGGCTACGGACAATCGGTATCAACCGCTATCTGAGAGCGACATGGATGCGTGCTCTGCGGGAGAAGCTTCTCCCACACCGCTGAGGAAAGCTACCTAAATAACTTTCTTCTTTTCTGTCAAATTCTTCCTTAGGGTTGTTAAGATGGTGGTATGTCTTTTTTAGTCGGTTCTATAAACGTTAGAGTCTTTAGAAGTAAAGTCAGAAGGACAGTAATTTTGGAGGACTTGGCAGGGAAAAAAGCGGACATTATTTGTTTGCAGGAATGTGGGCTAAATGATATTCCGGGGAAGGGAGAATGGGCTTATGGTCCTGCTGTTTGGTCGGTGTCTGGGCATAATAGGAATGATGGCGTAGGGGTGCTTTTTAAGAGCTTTAAGTTTGAAGTTTGTAGTTATGTGGTAATAGAGGAGGGGAGGTGTATCATGGTGGAGGTTAAGGTGCAGGGGGTTAAATTTAGGTTGATAAATGTGTATGCGCCGGTAAGGAGGGAGGAGCGGGTGGGGTTGTTGGAGGTAATTAAGAGGTTTCTGCCGGGTAAAATACCTTTGGTGTGGGTGGGGGATTTCAATTGTGAAATTGAGGGGAATGTGGATGTATCTGGGAATATTCTTAAAAGTATGGTGTGTGACTTTAAGTTAAAGGATGTGGCTGAAGCGTGTGGAGTGTGTCCTTTGTTAGATACATATTATTCTGATAGTGGAAGTCATAGTTCCAGACTTGATATGTGTTTTGTGTCTAAGGGTGTGTTATGTAAGAATTATATGCAAGAAAAAGTAGGATATTCAGATCATGAGTATGTGTGTTGTGAGTTAGTATTGGATGCAGATTGTGTGAGTGGGAGGGGTGTATGGAAATTAAATGTTAAATTGTTGGAAGTGGAAGGAGTGTATGATAGATATGTTAATAAGTATAGGGGTTGGTGTAAGAAAAAGAATGATTTTCCTGATATATTGTGTTGGTGGGAATGGGTTAAGGGTCAAACAAAAGTTTTCTTTAAAAGAGAGGGATATAAGCGGAATGCTGGGAGGAAGAAGAAGTATGAATGGTTGAATAAAAGATTGGTGTTTCTCAATAAGTTAAAGAAGTATGGCTGGAGTGTGGGTGAGCAGATTGAGGTTGTGAAGAGTGATCTAAAAAATTGGTTGAATGAGAAAGGTAAAGAGTTGATGTATCAAGCAAAACTTGATAAGTTAGAGAAAGATGAGAAATGTTCGAGATATTTCTTTAAAAAAGTTATTGGGAAGAGAGAGGATATGGTAAGAGTGTATGATGATGATGGCTGTCTGGTTAAAGGTAAAGCTGTGTTGGGAGTGGTTAAAAATTTTTATGAAGAGTTGTATGCGGTAAAAGATTGTGAAGAGGACTTGCAGGATGAAGTGTTGAGAGTGCTTGATAAGAGGGTGGATGGTAGTGAATATGGGACTCTGATGAGAGAGATTGGAGAGGAGGAAGTGAAGAGGACTGTGGATAGTATGTCAAGAAATAAAACGCCTGGAGAGGATGGGTTGCCTGTTGAATTTTATGCTTGGATTTGGGATGTTGTGAAGGATGATTTGGTGGAAGTGTATAGGTATATGTGGAGGAATGAGAGAATGGTGGAAAGTATGAAGAGTGGAGTGGTTGTGTTGATTTATAAGAAAGGTGATGTGAATGATGTGAGGAATTGGAGGCCGATAACTTTGTTGAATGTAGATTATAAGGTGTTTGCTAAAATAATTACAAATAGGATGAGAGATGTGGTTGAGCAGGTGATTGGAGAAGAACAAGTGTGTGGAGTGTCGGGGAGAAGAATAAATGAAAATTTGTGTTTGTTGAGAGATTTGTTATGGGATAGTATGAGTAGGAAACAGGAGGTTAGAGTGATGTCGATAGATTTTGAAAAGGCGTTTGATCGTCTGTCACATAGGTTTTTGTTTAGAGTATTAGTGAGAATGGGATTCCCAGGTGATTTTGTAAATGTTGTAAGGATGCTGTATGATGGAGTATATAGTAAGGTTTTGATAAATGGTTGGATGTCTGAGAAGGTGAAAGTATGTTCTGGTGTAAGGCAGGGTTGTCCGTTGTCCCCTATGGCTTTTATATGTGCTATGGAGCCATTATTAGAGATGTTGCGGCGGGATAAGTGTGTTAGAGGGTTAAAAATTCCAGGGAGTGGTGGGAGAGAAGTCAAAGTTTTGGCCTACATGGATGATGTGTGTATTTTGGGAGAGTCTGTGGCTGTTATGAGAAGGGCAAAGTTACTAGTTGGATTGTTTTGTGGAGCGTCTGGGTTTAAGGTGAATTGGGACAAAAGTGAGTATAAATGTTTTGGTAGTATGCAAGGAAGTGAGGATGTGGGTATGAAGAATATTGAAGGTGGTATTCAGGTTTTAGGTGTTAAAATGGATGAAAGATTGGATGGGAGAGAAAGTTGGGATGATGTAGAGAAGAGAGTGTCCAAAAAATTGAGTCTTTGGAGGTTGAGAGATTTGTCTATGGTTGGGAAAGTGCTGGTTGTGAAAAGTGTAATATTGCCTATTTTATTGTATGTGGCAATAGTGTTTCCGCCAAGTTATATGGTTTTAAGGAAGTTAAAAAGAATTTTGTTTGTGTTTTTTTGGGGTACAAAAGTGGAAAGAGTGAGGAGAGAAGTTGTGATGAAGGATGGTAGTAAGGGTGGAATGGGATTTCCAAATCTAGATGTGTATTTGGGGGTGAATGTGGTGTTTGCGGTTAGAAGGATGATGAGAGGAGAAAAGAATTTTGCATGTATGTTGAGATATTTAGGTGGGCGTGTGTTATGCAAATTATGTTGGCTGGAGAGAGATTTGAGAGTGCCTTATGCGTTTGTGTGCCCGAGTTGGTATTTGTATGTGGAAAAGTTTTTGGAGAGTTATAGGTTGATTGGTGTGAGAAAGGAGTTGTTTGAAAGTAAGAAGAATGTGTTTGGGTATGTCGCCGCAAGTGAGGTGGAGTGTCCGATTAATATGGTAAGAAGCCAGGATGTGTCTAAGGTGTGGAAGAGTTTAATGACAGATGGAATATCAAATAGACAGAGAGAGATAGGATGGCAGTGTTTGCATGGAGCCCTACCAGTAAGAGAGTTCCAAAGGAATAGAGGTATTGGAAGGAGTGAAATATGTCCGAGGGAAGATTGTAGTGGGGTTGAAAGTGTGATGCATGTGATTTGGAATTGTGACATGGCTCAGAATGTATGGAGAGGGATAGGTCCATTGTGTAAGGAGTTGACTGGGATAAATAGGTTGTCATATGAGGTTGTGATGTTTGGTCTTAGTATGATTGGAAGAAAGAATGAAAGGGTGTTGTTTGTGTTGTTGGCGATTGTGAAGGAAGTCTTGTGGGATGTTAGAAATTTATATGTGTTTAAGAGAAAAGATGTGACTGTGGAAGGAAGTTTAAGAATGATTCTGGATAGGTTGTACACCGTTTATTTACGTGATAAAAAGAAATTAGGTGAAATAGATGCAGAGGGGATGTGGAAATTTTTGAAGTGGAGACATGTTGTAAGGGTGTAATGGTGATGGCATTTGAATTTGTTTTGAATTTGCTTTGAACAAATAAAGAATGACCTAATGATGAGTTAGACTTTACCATGAGTCAAAAATGACGCGTTATCTAAGTGGTGTTTAGTCTAAACCTGAAGGTTTATAAAAAAAAAAAAAAAAAAAATCTGTTCTTATCAGTTTAATATCTGATACGTCCCCTATCTGGGGACCATATATTAAATGGATTTTTGAGAACGGGGGCCGATTTCGAAGCTTGCTTCCGTCGCCCTATGCATTGACCCGATATGGCAGTATCTTCGGGTACAGTGCACCACCCCCTTACAGGGTTAAAAAGAAAGATTCCTACTTTCATTGCTACCTGCTTGCTGGCTAGCCAGCTAGCCAGCCCTGTGGGCCTTGCTGCTGCTGCAGCCAAAAAACAAAAGGTGGTGCTGCTGCTGCTTCTGCTGCTTCTGCTTGTGTCTGGCCCCTGTTGGAGCGTCCAGGCACAGGACTTCTGCTGCTGCTGACTAAATGGCCTCCTTAATTGGATCATTTGAGTAGCCAGCACACCTGTGCAGGTAGGGCATGACATGATAGGCAGCTGCCTTGATAGCGGGTGGGTGCTGAATGTTCCTAATTGACAAAATAAGATTAATGCTTATGAAGAAATATAAAATCTCATCCCTTCCCCAATATCGCGCCACACCCCTACCCCTTAATTCCCTGGTTGAACGTGATGGACATATGTCTTTTTTCGACCGTACTAACTATGTAACTATGTAACATAACATGGGGGGGGGGGTCTCCTGGCTGTTCACACAGGTGTGTCATTGCTGTACATTGACCATGCATTGCTTCTGTGGTATTGCAAAGGCAAAGACAAATGCTTCCAGCCATCCATTGCACTAATGGATTGGTCATCAGCTGGCTGTCTATGTCCCGCATCAATATAGACCAAAGTACAGAGGGTTAGGCTATGCTATTGTGCACCTACCTGATGCATCAGAAGGTGCGAGGCCCTTGCTAAATTCTGTGCACAGACTTTGAGATCTATGCTTTAGACTGTATCTAAACCTGCTCCAACATGGACTGACATTCTGGCCTACTTTCAGCCGATGCGACTTGTCTGTCGCTGAACAGTCGCTTTTTATGTATTCAGCACCTATGTATAATGTTGTAAAAATGCTCCAGAAGCTAAAGTCGCAGAAATGTCACACATATTTGGCCTGCAACTTTCTGTGCGACAAATTCAGACAGGAAAAATCAGTATAAATCCTTAGAAAATTATCCCCCAGTGTCTCCATCTGCTGGCGGTATTGAATAAGCATTGCTGCACTGATGGGGTATGCATTAGACGAAAAAAAAGAAGAAAAAGAAGAATAATACGCCCAGAAAAGAGGCGAAAAGGAGAAAAACGTAAAAAAACGTGAAAAAAAAGTAAGAGGAAGAGAAGGGAAAAAAAGGTGGAAATGGGTTTAAAAGTGATTTCGGCGGAGAAATATATATATATATATATATATATATATATATATATATATATATATGCGCACACACACACATAGATATAAACGTATTCTCCGTTGAGATATTGCAGCCGCTGCTGTGTCCAGGCCCAGGAGCCTTAGCACTGTGCTGTGATGTCACTCAATACCACTGACATCACTAGGTGTAAACAACATCTCTCCTTTGCTGTGTATGTGACTATGGAGCTGTTTGGTGATGTCGTCTATTACGGCCTTCATAGAAGCAACAGGAGATTGTTGCATCCATCTTGAACCCTCAGAACTACAGTGCTATGATGTCACTCACTTCCACAGGCCTTGCAGAGTGTAAACAACAACAACCCAGCTTTGTTGTGTATGTAACCAAAGGGATTTGTGATGTCACCTAGAACCTTCACAGCAGCGACAGCTTTATGAGGAGCATCAGCACTGCTCTGCCTGAGCAGAACCATCACCGCCATAGGTTGTCAAATAACCCGGATTTAACCCACACAGGTAAGTCCAATGGGGTGCAGGCATGTCCTCTATGCTTACAGCTTCCCGTGGGTGTTGGTTTGATACCGTTTGGGGACAGCCAAGGAGGCATCTGCAGGCAACAAAGGTAGGTGTGTGCTTGTGTGTGTGTTTCCTATGCAGATCCTAAGCCCAGTGTCACATGCAAGTAGGAGGAGTAAGAAGGGTTCCTGGCAAATCCGGGTTATGGATTGCATTTAAAAAGGCCCCGTGGGAGTGCAATGGGCCCCTGTCTTGCTGCTTAGCAATAATGGTATGGGTTTAGGTTCTGCTGTGTGTACTGGTGGTTGACTGCCCCCCAGCCCAGAGTGTGCATGGAAAATTGTCTGGCAGCCTCCCTGACAGCAAGCAGTGATAGTGCCCATGAAGGGGACCTTGTTGGGCCCGCCCCTTTCACGGTTATCGCTTCTCGGCCTTTTGGCTAAGATCAAGTGTAGTATCTGTTCTTATCAGTTTAATATCTGATACGTCCCCTATCTGGGGACCATATATTAAATGGATTTTTGAGAACGGGGGCCGATTTCGAAGCTTGCTTCCGTCGCCCTATGCATTGACCCGATATGGCAGTATCTTCGGGTACAGTGCACCACCCCCTTACAGGGTTAAAAAGAAAGATTCCTACTTTCATTGCTACCTGCTTGCTGGCTAGCCAGCTAGCCAGCCCTGTGGGCCTTGCTGCTGCTGCAGCCAAAAAACAAAAGGTGGTGCTGCTGCTGCTTCTGCTGCTTCTGCTTCTGCTTGTGTCTGGCCCCTGTTGGAGCGTCCAGGCACAGGACTTCTGCTGCTGCTGACTAAATGGCCTCCTTAATTGGATCATTTGAGTAGCCAGCACACCTGTGCAGGTAGGGCATGACATGATAGGCAGCTGCCTTGATAGCGGGTGGGTGCTGAATGTTCCTAATTGACAAAATAAGATTAATGCTTATGAAGAAATATAAAATCTCATCCCTTCCCCAATATCGCGCCACACCCCTACCCCTTAATTCCCTGGTTGAACGTGATGGACATATGTCTTTTTTCGACCGTACTAACTATGTAACTATGTAACATAACATGGGGGGGGGGGGGGGGTCTCCTGGCTGTTCACACAGGTGTGTCATTGCTGTACATTGACCATGCATTGCTTCTGTGGTATTGCAAAGGCAAAGACAAATGCTTCCAGCCATCCATTGCACTAATGGATTGGTCATCAGCTGGCTGTCTATGTCCCGCATCAATATAGACCAAAGTACAGAGGGTTAGGCTATGCTATTGTGCACCTACCTGATGCATCAGAAGGTGCGAGGCCCTTGCTAAATTCTGTGCACAGACTTTGAGATCTATGCTTTAGACTGTATCTAAACCTGCTCCAACATGGACTGACATTCTGGCCTACTTTCAGCCGATGCGACTTGTCTGTCGCTGAACAGTCGCTTTTTATGTATTCAGCACCTATGTATAATGTTGTAAAAATGCTCTAGAAGCTAAAGTCGCAGAAATGTCACACATATTTGGCCTGCAACTTTCTGTGCGACAAATTCAGACAGGAAAAATCAGTATAAATCCTTAGAAAATTATCCCCCAGTGTCTCCATCTGCTGGCGGTATTGAATAAGCATTGCTGCACTGATGGGGTATGCATTAGACGAAAAAAAAGAAGAAAAAGAAGAATAATACGCCCAGAAAAGAGGCGAAAAGGAGAAAAACGTAAAAAAACGTGAAAAAAAAGTAAGAGGAAGAGAAGGGAAAAAAAGGTGGAAATGGGTTTAAAAGTGATTTCGGCGGAGAATATATATATATATATATATATATATATATATATATATATATATATGCGCACACACACACATAGATATAAACGTATTCTCCGTTGAGATATTGCAGCCGCTGCTGTGTCCAGGCCCAGGAGCCTTAGCACTGTGCTGTGATGTCACTCAATACCACTGACATCACTAGGTGTAAACAACATCTCTCCTTTGCTGTGTATGTGACTATGGAGCTGTTTGGTGATGTCGTCTATTACGGCCTTCATAGAAGCAACAGGAGATTGTTGCATCCATCTTGAACCCTCAGAACTACAGTGCTATGATGTCACTCACTTCCACAGGCCTTGCAGAGTGTAAACAACAACAACCCAGCTTTGTTGTGTATGTAACCAAAGGGATTTGTGATGTCACCTAGAACCTTCACAGCAGCGACAGCTTTATGAGGAGCATCAGCACTGCTCTGCCTGAGCAGAACCATCACCGCCATAGGTTGTCAAATAACCCGGATTTAACCCACACAGGTAAGTCCAATGGGGTGCAGGCATGTCCTCTATGCTTACAGCTTCCCGTGGGTGTTGGTTTGATACCGTTTGGGGACAGCCAAGGAGGCATCTGCAGGCAACAAAGGTAGGTGTGTGCTTGTGTGTGTGTTTCCTATGCAGATCCTAAGCCCAGTGTCACATGCAAGTAGGAGGAGTAAGAAGGGTTCCTGGCAAATCCGGGTTATGGATTGCATTTAAAAAGGCCCCGTGGGAGTGCAATGGGCCCCTGTCTTGCTGCTTAGCAATAATGGTATGGGTTTAGGTTCTTCTGCTGTGTGTACTGGTGGTTGACTGCCCCCCAGCCCAGAGTGTGCATGGAAAATTGTCTGGCAGCCTCCCTGACAGCAAGCAGTGATAGTGCCCATGAAGGGGACCTTGTTGGGCCCGCCCCTTTCACGGTTATCGCTTCTCGGCCTTTTGGCTAAGATCAAGTGTAGTATCTGTTCTTATCAGTTTAATATCTGATACGTCCCCTATCTGGGGACCATATATTAAATGGATTTTTGAGAACGGGGGCCGATTTCGAAGCTTGCTTCCGTCGCCCTATGCATTGACCCGATATGGCAGTATCTTCGGGTACAGTGCACCACCCCCTTACAGGGTTAAAAAGAAAGATTCCTACTTTCATTGCTACCTGCTTGCTGGCTAGCCAGCTAGCCAGCCCTGTGGGCCTTGCTGCTGCTGCAGCCAAAAAACAAAAGGTGGTGCTGCTGCTGCTTCTGCTGCTTCTGCTTCTGCTTGTGTCTGGCCCCTGTTGGAGCGTCCAGGCACAGGACTTCTGCTGCTGCTGACTAAATGGCCTCCTTAATTGGATCATTTGAGTAGCCAGCACACCTGTGCAGGTAGGGCATGACATGATAGGCAGCTGCCTTGATAGCGGGTGGGTGCTGAATGTTCCTAATTGACAAAATAAGATTAATGCTTATGAAGAAATATAAAATCTCATCCCTTCCCCAATATCGCGCCACACCCCTACCCCTTAATTCCCTGGTTGAACGTGATGGACATATGTCTTTTTTCGACCGTACTAACTATGTAACTATGTAACATAACATGGGGGGGGGGGGGGGTCTCCTGGCTGTTCACACAGGTGTGTCATTGCTGTACATTGACCATGCATTGCTTCTGTGGTATTGCAAAGGCAAAGACAAATGCTTCCAGCCATCCATTGCACTAATGGATTGGTCATCAGCTGGCTGTCTATGTCCCGCATCAATATAGACCAAAGTACAGAGGGTTAGGCTATGCTATTGTGCACCTACCTGATGCATCAGAAGGTGCGAGGCCCTTGCTAAATTCTGTGCACAGACTTTGAGATCTATGCTTTAGACTGTATCTAAACCTGCTCCAACATGGACTGACATTCTGGCCTACTTTCAGCCGATGCGACTTGTCTGTCGCTGAACAGTCGCTTTTTATGTATTCAGCACCTATGTATAATGTTGTAAAAATGCTCTAGAAGCTAAAGTCGCAGAAATGTCACACATATTTGGCCTGCAACTTTCTGTGCGACAAATTCAGACAGGAAAAATCAGTATAAATCCTTAGAAAATTATCCCCCAGTGTCTCCATCTGCTGGCGGTATTGAATAAGCATTGCTGCACTGATGGGGTATGCATTAGACGAAAAAAAAGAAGAAAAAGAAGAATAATACGCCCAGAAAAGAGGCGAAAAGGAGAAAAACGTAAAAAAACGTGAAAAAAAAGTAAGAGGAAG
Organism: Hyla sarda; assembly: GCF_029499605.1. Classification (NCBI taxonomy): domain Eukaryota; kingdom Metazoa; phylum Chordata; class Amphibia; order Anura; family Hylidae; genus Hyla; species Hyla sarda. The sequence continues at coordinate 25,266 of NW_026610448.1, read as the reverse complement.
AGAAGGGAAAAAAAGGTGGAAATGGGTTTAAAAGTGATTTCGGCGGAGAATATATATATATATATATATATATATATATATATATATATATCATATATGCGCACACACACACATAGATATAAACGTATTCTCCGTTGAGATATTGCAGCCGCTGCTGTGTCCAGGCCCAGGAGCCTTAGCACTGTGCTGTGATGTCACTCAATACCACTGACATCACTAGGTGTAAACAACATCTCTCCTTTGCTGTGTATGTGACTATGGAGCTGTTTGGTGATGTCGTCTATTACGGCCTTCATAGAAGCAACAGGAGATTGTTGCATCCATCTTGAACCCTCAGAACTACAGTGCTATGATGTCACTCACTTCCACAGGCCTTGCAGAGTGTAAACAACAACAACCCAGCTTTGTTGTGTATGTAACCAAAGGGATTTGTGATGTCACCTAGAACCTTCACAGCAGCGACAGCTTTATGAGGAGCATCAGCACTGCTCTGCCTGAGCAGAACCATCACCGCCATAGGTTGTCAAATAACCCGGATTTAACCCACACAGGTAAGTCCAATGGGGTGCAGGCATGTCCTCTATGCTTACAGCTTCCCGTGGGTGTTGGTTTGATACCGTTTGGGGACAGCCAAGGAGGCATCTGCAGGCAACAAAGGTAGGTGTGTGCTTGTGTGTGTGTTTCCTATGCAGATCCTAAGCCCAGTGTCACATGCAAGTAGGAGGAGTAAGAAGGGTTCCTGGCAAATCCGGGTTATGGATTGCATTTAAAAAGGCCCCGTGGGAGTGCAATGGGCCCCTGTCTTGCTGCTTAGCAATAATGGTATGGGTTTAGGTTCTGCTGTGTGTACTGGTGGTTGACTGCCCCCCAGCCCAGAGTGTGCATGGAAAATTGTCTGGCAGCCTCCCTGACAGCAAGCAGTGATAGTGCCCATGAAGGGGACCTTGTTGGGCCCGCCCCTTTCACGGTTATCGCTTCTCGGCCTTTTGGCTAAGATCAAGTGTAGTATCTGTTCTTATCAGTTTAATATCTGATACGTCCCCTATCTGGGGACCATATATTAAATGGATTTTTGAGAACGGGGGCCGATTTCGAAGCTTGCTTCCGTCGCCCTATGCATTGACCCGATATGGCAGTATCTTCGGGTACAGTGCACCACCCCCTTACAGGGTTAAAAAGAAAGATTCCTACTTTCATTGCTACCTGCTTGCTGGCTAGCCAGCTAGCCAGCCCTGTGGGCCTTGCTGCTGCTGCAGCCAAAAAACAAAAGGTGGTGCTGCTGCTGCTTCTGCTGCTTCTGCTTCTGCTTGTGTCTGGCCCCTGTTGGAGCGTCCAGGCACAGGACTTCTGCTGCTGCTGACTAAATGGCCTCCTTAATTGGATCATTTGAGTAGCCAGCACACCTGTGCAGGTAGGGCATGACATGATAGGCAGCTGCCTTGATAGCGGGTGGGTGCTGAATGTTCCTAATTGACAAAATAAGATTAATGCTTATGAAGAAATATAAAATCTCATCCCTTCCCCAATATCGCGCCACACCCCTACCCCTTAATTCCCTGGTTGAACGTGATGGACATATGTCTTTTTTCGACCGTACTAACTATGTAACTATGTAACATAACATGGGGGGGGGGGGGGGGGTCTCCTGGCTGTTCACACAGGTGTGTCATTGCTGTACATTGACCATGCATTGCTTCTGTGGTATTGCAAAGGCAAAGACAAATGCTTCCAGCCATCCATTGCACTAATGGATTGGTCATCAGCTGGCTGTCTATGTCCCGCATCAATATAGACCAAAGTACAGAGGGTTAGGCTATGCTATTGTGCACCTACCTGATGCATCAGAAGGTGCGAGGCCCTTGCTAAATTCTGTGCACAGACTTTGAGATCTATGCTTTAGACTGTATCTAAACCTGCTCCAACATGGACTGACATTCTGGCCTACTTTCAGCCGATGCGACTTGTCTGTCGCTGAACAGTCGCTTTTTATGTATTCAGCACCTATGTATAATGTTGTAAAAATGCTCTAGAAGCTAAAGTCGCAGAAATGTCACACATATTTGGCCTGCAACTTTCTGTGCGACAAATTCAGACAGGAAAAATCAGTATAAATCCTTAGAAAATTATCCCCCAGTGTCTCCATCTGCTGGCGGTATTGAATAAGCATTGCTGCACTGATGGGGTATGCATTAGACGAAAAAAAAGAAGAAAAAGAAGAATAATACGCCCAGAAAAGAGGCGAAAAGGAGAAAAACGTAAAAAAACGTGAAAAAAAAGTAAGAGGAAGAGAAGGGAAAAAAAGGTGGAAATGGGTTTAAAAGTGATTTCGGCGGAGAAATATATATATATATATATATATATATATATATATATATATATATGCGCACACACACACATAGATATAAACGTATTCTCCGTTGAGATATTGCAGCCGCTGCTGTGTCCAGGCCCAGGAGCCTTAGCACTGTGCTGTGATGTCACTCAATACCACTGACATCACTAGGTGTAAACAACATCTCTCCTTTGCTGTGTATGTGACTATGGAGCTGTTTGGTGATGTCGTCTATTACGGCCTTCATAGAAGCAACAGGAGATTGTTGCATCCATCTTGAACCCTCAGAACTACAGTGCTATGATGTCACTCACTTCCACAGGCCTTGCAGAGTGTAAACAACAACAACCCAGCTTTGTTGTGTATGTAACCAAAGGGATTTGTGATGTCACCTAGAACCTTCACAGCAGCGACAGCTTTATGAGGAGCATCAGCACTGCTCTGCCTGAGCAGAACCATCACCGCCATAGGTTGTCAAATAACCCGGATTTAACCCACACAGGTAAGTCCAATGGGGTGCAGGCATGTCCTCTATGCTTACAGCTTCCCGTGGGTGTTGGTTTGATACCGTTTGGGGACAGCCAAGGAGGCATCTGCAGGCAACAAAGGTAGGTGTGTGCTTGTGTGTGTGTTTCCTATGCAGATCCTAAGCCCAGTGTCACATGCAAGTAGGAGGAGTAAGAAGGGTTCCTGGCAAATCCGGGTTATGGATTGCATTTAAAAAGGCCCCGTGGGAGTGCAATGGGCCCCTGTCTTGCTGCTTAGCAATAATGGTATGGGTTTAGGTTCTGCTGTGTGTACTGGTGGTTGACTGCCCCCCAGCCCAGAGTGTGCATGGAAAATTGTCTGGCAGCCTCCCTGACAGCAAGCAGTGATAGTGCCCATGAAGGGGACCTTGTTGGGCCCGCCCCTTTCACGGTTATCGCTTCTCGGCCTTTTGGCTAAGATCAAGTGTAGTATCTGTTCTTATCAGTTTAATATCTGATACGTCCCCTATCTGGGGACCATATATTAAATGGATTTTTGAGAACGGGGGCCGATTTCGAAGCTTGCTTCCGTCGCCCTATGCATTGACCCGATATGGCAGTATCTTCGGGTACAGTGCACCACCCCCTTACAGGGTTAAAAAGAAAGATTCCTACTTTCATTGCTACCTGCTTGCTGGCTAGCCAGCTAGCCAGCCCTGTGGGCCTTGCTGCTGCTGCAGCCAAAAAACAAAAGGTGGTGCTGCTGCTGCTTCTGCTGCTTCTGCTTCTGCTTGTGTCTGGCCCCTGTTGGAGCGTCCAGGCACAGGACTTCTGCTGCTGCTGACTAAATGGCCTCCTTAATTGGATCATTTGAGTAGCCAGCACACCTGTGCAGGTAGGGCATGACATGATAGGCAGCTGCCTTGATAGCGGGTGGGTGCTGAATGTTCCTAATTGACAAAATAAGATTAATGCTTATGAAGAAATATAAAATCTCATCCCTTCCCCAATATCGCGCCACACCCCTACCCCTTAATTCCCTGGTTGAACGTGATGGACATATGTCTTTTTTCGACCGTACTAACTATGTAACTATGTAACATAACATGGGGGGGGGGGGGGGGTCTCCTGGCTGTTCACACAGGTGTGTCATTGCTGTACATTGACCATGCATTGCTTCTGTGGTATTGCAAAGGCAAAGACAAATGCTTCCAGCCATCCATTGCACTAATGGATTGGTCATCAGCTGGCTGTCTATGTCCCGCATCAATATAGACCAAAGTACAGAGGGTTAGGCTATGCTATTGTGCACCTACCTGATGCATCAGAAGGTGCGAGGCCCTTGCTAAATTCTGTGCACAGACTTTGAGATCTATGCTTTAGACTGTATCTAAACCTGCTCCAACATGGACTGACATTCTGGCCTACTTTCAGCCGATGCGACTTGTCTGTCGCTGAACAGTCGCTTTTTATGTATTCAGCACCTATGTATAATGTTGTAAAAATGCTCTAGAAGCTAAAGTCGCAGAAATGTCACACATATTTGGCCACACATATTTGGCCTGCAACTTTCTGTGCGACAAATTCAGACAGGAAAAATCAGTATAAATCCTTAGAAAATTATCCCCCAGTGTCTCCATCTGCTGGCGGTATTGAATAAGCATTGCTGCACTGATGGGGTATGCATTAGACGAAAAAAAAGAAGAAAAAGAAGAATAATACGCCCAGAAAAGAGGCGAAAAGGAGAAAAACGTAAAAAAACGTGAAAAAAAAGTAAGAGGAAGAGAAGGGAAAAAAAGGTGGAAATGGGTTTAAAAGTGATTTCGGCGGAGAAATATATATATATATATATATATATATATATATATATATATATATATATATATATGCGCACACACACACATAGATATAAACGTATTCTCCGTTGAGATATTGCAGCCGCTGCTGTGTCCAGGCCCAGGAGCCTTAGCACTGTGCTGTGATGTCACTCAATACCACTGACATCACTAGGTGTAAACAACATCTCTCCTTTGCTGTGTATGTGACTATGGAGCTGTTTGGTGATGTCGTCTATTACGGCCTTCATAGAAGCAACAGGAGATTGTTGCATCCATCTTGAACCCTCAGAACTACAGTGCTATGATGTCACTCACTTCCACAGGCCTTGCAGAGTGTAAACAACAACAACCCAGCTTTGTTGTGTATGTAACCAAAGGGATTTGTGATGTCACCTAGAACCTTCACAGCAGCGACAGCTTTATGAGGAGCATCAGCACTGCTCTGCCTGAGCAGAACCATCACCGCCATAGGTTGTCAAATAACCCGGATTTAACCCACACAGGTAAGTCCAATGGGGTGCAGGCATGTCCTCTATGCTTACAGCTTCCCGTGGGTGTTGGTTTGATACCGTTTGGGGACAGCCAAGGAGGCATCTGCAGGCAACAAAGGTAGGTGTGTGCTTGTGTGTGTGTTTCCTATGCAGATCCTAAGCCCAGTGTCACATGCAAGTAGGAGGAGTAAGAAGGGTTCCTGGCAAATCCGGGTTATGGATTGCATTTAAAAAGGCCCCGTGGGAGTGCAATGGGCCCCTGTCTTGCTGCTTAGCAATAATGGTATGGGTTTAGGTTCTGCTGTGTGTACTGGTGGTTGACTGCCCCCCAGCCCAGAGTGTGCATGGAAAATTGTCTGGCAGCCTCCCTGACAGCAAGCAGTGATAGTGCCCATGAAGGGGACCTTGTTGGGCCCGCCCCTTTCACGGTTATCGCTTCTCGGCCTTTTGGCTAAGATCAAGTGTAGTATCTGTTCTTATCAGTTTAATATCTGATACGTCCCCTATCTGGGGACCATATATTAAATGGATTTTTGAGAACGGGGGCCGATTTCGAAGCTTGCTTCCGTCGCCCTATGCATTGACCCGATATGGCAGTATCTTCGGGTACAGTGCACCACCCCCTTACAGGGTTAAAAAGAAAGATTCCTACTTTCATTGCTACCTGCTTGCTGGCTAGCCAGCTAGCCAGCCCTGTGGGCCTTGCTGCTGCTGCAGCCAAAAAACAAAAGGTGGTGCTGCTGCTGCTTCTGCTGCTTCTGCTTCTGCTTGTGTCTGGCCCCTGTTGGAGCGTCCAGGCACAGGACTTCTGCTGCTGCTGACTAAATGGCCTCCTTAATTGGATCATTTGAGTAGCCAGCACACCTGTGCAGGTAGGGCATGACATGATAGGCAGCTGCCTTGATAGCGGGTGGGTGCTGAATGTTCCTAATTGACAAAATAAGATTAATGCTTATGAAGAAATATAAAATCTCATCCCTTCCCCAATATCGCGCCACACCCCTACCCCTTAATTCCCTGGTTGAACGTGATGGACATATGTCTTTTTTCGACCGTACTAACTATGTAACTATGTAACATAACATGGGGGGGGGGGTCTCCTGGCTGTTCACACAGGTGTGTCATTGCTGTACATTGACCATGCATTGCTTCTGTGGTATTGCAAAGGCAAAGACAAATGCTTCCAGCCATCCATTGCACTAATGGATTGGTCATCAGCTGGCTGTCTATGTCCCGCATCAATATAGACCAAAGTACAGAGGGTTAGGCTATGCTATTGTGCACCTACCTGATGCATCAGAAGGTGCGAGGCCCTTGCTAAATTCTGTGCACAGACTTTGAGATCTATGCTTTAGACTGTATCTAAACCTGCTCCAACATGGACTGACATTCTGGCCTACTTTCAGCCGATGCGACTTGTCTGTCGCTGAACAGTCGCTTTTTATGTATTCAGCACCTATGTATAATGTTGTAAAAATGCTCTAGAAGCTAAAGTCGCAGAAATGTCACACATATTTGGCCTGCAACTTTCTGTGCGACAAATTCAGACAGGAAAAATCAGTATAAATCCTTAGAAAATTATCCCCCAGTGTCTCCATCTGCTGGCGGTATTGAATAAGCATTGCTGCACTGATGGGGTATGCATTAGACGAAAAAAAAGAAGAAAAAGAAGAATAATACGCCCAGAAAAGAGGCGAAAAGGAGAAAAACGTAAAAAAACGTGAAAAAAGAGGAAGAGAAGGGAAAAAAAGGTGGAAATGGGTTTAAAAGTGATTTCGGCGGAGAAATATATATATATATATATATATATATATATATATATATATATATGCGCACACATAGATATAAACGTATTCTCCGTTGAGATATTGCAGCCGCTGCTGTGTCCAGGCCCAGGAGCCTTAGCACTGTGCTGTGATGTCACTCAATACCACTGACATCACTAGGTGTAAACAACATCTCTCCTTTGCTGTGTATGTGACTATGGAGCTGTTTGGTGATGTCGTCTATTACGGCCTTCATAGAAGCAACAGGAGATTGTTGCATCCATCTTGAACCCTCAGAACTACAGTGCTATGATGTCACTCACTTCCACAGGCCTTGCAGAGTGTAAACAACAACAACCCAGCTTTGTTGTGTATGTAACCAAAGGGATTTGTGATGTCACCTAGAACCTTCACAGCAGCGACAGCTTTATGAGGAGCATCAGCACTGCTCTGCCTGAGCAGAACCATCACCGCCATAGGTTGTCAAATAACCCGGATTTAACCCACACAGGTAAGTCCAATGGGGTGCAGGCATGTCCTCTATGCTTACAGCTTCCCGTGGGTGTTGGTTTGATACCGTTTGGGGACAGCCAAGGAGGCATCTGCAGGCAACAAAGGTAGGTGTGTGCTTGTGTGTGTGTTTCCTATGCAGATCCTAAGCCCAGTGTCACATGCAAGTAGGAGGAGTAAGAAGGGTTCCTGGCAAATCCGGGTTATGGATTGCATTTAAAAAGGCCCCGTGGGAGTGCAATGGGCCCCTGTCTTGCTGCTTAGCAATAATGGTATGGGTTTAGGTTCTGCTGTGTGTACTGGTGGTTGACTGCCCCCCAGCCCAGAGTGTGCATGGAAAATTGTCTGGCAGCCTCCCTGACAGCAAGCAGTGATAGTGCCCATGAAGGGGACCTTGTTGGGCCCGCCCCTTTCACGGTTATCGCTTCTCGGCCTTTTGGCTAAGATCAAGTGTAGTATCTGTTCTTATCAGTTTAATATCTGATACGTCCCCTATCTGGGGACCATATATTAAATGGATTTTTGAGAACGGGGGCCGATTTCGAAGCTTGCTTCCGTCGCCCTATGCATTGACCCGATATGGCAGTATCTTCGGGTACAGTGCACCACCCCCTTACAGGGTTAAAAAGAAAGATTCCTACTTTCATTGCTACCTGCTTGCTGGCTAGCCAGCTAGCCAGCCCTGTGGGCCTTGCTGCTGCTGCAGCCAAAAAACAAAAGGTGGTGCTGCTGCTGCTTCTGCTGCTTCTGCTTCTGCTTGTGTCTGGCCCCTGTTGGAGCGTCCAGGCACAGGACTTCTGCTGCTGCTGACTAAATGGCCTCCTTAATTGGATCATTTGAGTAGCCAGCACACCTGTGCAGGTAGGGCATGACATGATAGGCAGCTGCCTTGATAGCGGGTGGGTGCTGAATGTTCCTAATTGACAAAATAAGATTAATGCTTATGAAGAAATATAAAATCTCATCCCTTCCCCAATATCGCGCCACACCCCTACCCCTTAATTCCCTGGTTGAACGTGATGGACATATGTCTTTTTTCGACCGTACTAACTATGTAACTATGTAACATAACATGGGGGGGGGGGGGGTCTCCTGGCTGTTCACACAGGTGTGTCATTGCTGTACATTGACCATGCATTGCTTCTGTGGTATTGCAAAGGCAAAGACAAATGCTTCCAGCCATCCATTGCACTAATGGATTGGTCATCAGCTGGCTGTCTATGTCCCGCATCAATATAGACCAAAGTACAGAGGGTTAGGCTATGCTATTGTGCACCTACCTGATGCATCAGAAGGTGCGAGGCCCTTGCTAAATTCTGTGCACAGACTTTGAGATCTATGCTTTAGACTGTATCTAAACCTGCTCCAACATGGACTGACATTCTGGCCTACTTTCAGCCGATGCGACTTGTCTGTCGCTGAACAGTCGCTTTTTATGTATTCAGCACCTATGTATAATGTTGTAAAAATGCTCTAGAAGCTAAAGTCGCAGAAATGTCACACATATTTGGCCTGCAACTTTCTGTGCGACAAATTCAGACAGGAAAAATCAGTATAAATCCTTAGAAAATTATCCCCCAGTGTCTCCATCTGCTGGCGGTATTGAATAAGCATTGCTGCACTGATGGGGTATGCATTAGACGAAAAAAAAGAAGAAAAAGAAGAATAATACGCCCAGAAAAGAGGCGAAAAGGAGAAAAACGTAAAAAAACGTGAAAAAAAAGTAAGAGGAAGAGAAGGGAAAAAAAGGTGGAAATGGGTTTAAAAGTGATTTCGGCGGAGAAATATATATATATATATATATATATATATATATATATATATATGCGCACACACACACATAGATATAAACGTATTCTCCGTTGAGATATTGCAGCCGCTGCTGTGTCCAGGCCCAGGAGCCTTAGCACTGTGCTGTGATGTCACTCAATACCACTGACATCACTAGGTGTAAACAACATCTCTCCTTTGCTGTGTATGTGACTATGGAGCTGTTTGGTGATGTCGTCTATTACGGCCTTCATAGAAGCAACAGGAGATTGTTGCATCCATCTTGAACCCTCAGAACTACAGTGCTATGATGTCACTCACTTCCACAGGCCTTGCAGAGTGTAAACAACAACAACCCAGCTTTGTTGTGTATGTAACCAAAGGGATTTGTGATGTCACCTAGAACCTTCACAGCAGCGACAGCTTTATGAGGAGCATCAGCACTGCTCTGCCTGAGCAGAACCATCACCGCCATAGGTTGTCAAATGACCCGGATTTAACCCACACAGGTAAGTCCAATGGGGTGCAGGCATGTCCTCTATGCTTACAGCTTCCCGTGGGTGTTGGTTTGATACCGTTTGGGGACAGCCAAGGAGGCATCTGCAGGCAACAAAGGTAGGTGTGTGCTTGTGTGTGTGTTTCCTATGCAGATCCTAAGCCCAGTGTCACATGCAAGTAGGAGGAGTAAGAAGGGTTCCTGGCAAATCCGGGTTATGGATTGCATTTAAAAAGGCCCCGTGGGAGTGCAATGGGCCCCTGTCTTGCTGCTTAGCAATAATGGTATGGGTTTAGGTTCTGCTGTGTGTACTGGTGGTTGACTGCCCCCCAGCCCAGAGTGTGCATGGAAAATTGTCTGGCAGCCTCCCTGACAGCAAGCAGTGATAGTGCCCATGAAGGGGACCTTGTTGGGCCCGCCCCTTTCACGGTTATCGCTTCTCGGCCTTTTGGCTAAGATCAAGTGTAGTATCTGTTCTTATCAGTTTAATATCTGATACGTCCCCTATCTGGGGACCATATATTAAATGGATTTTTGAGAACGGGGGCCGATTTCGAAGCTTGCTTCCGTCGCCCTATGCATTGACCCGATATGGCAGTATCTTCGGGTACAGTGCACCACCCCCTTACAGGGTTAAAAAGAAAGATTCCTACTTTCATTGCTACCTGCTTGCTGGCTAGCCAGCTAGCCAGCCCTGTGGGCCTTGCTGCTGCTGCAGCCAAAAAACAAAAGGTGGTGCTGCTGCTGCTTCTGCTGCTTCTGCTTCTGCTTGTGTCTGGCCCCTGTTGGAGCGTCCAGGCACAGGACTTCTGCTGCTGCTGACTAAATGGCCTCCTTAATTGGATCATTTGAGTAGCCAGCACACCTGTGCAGGTAGGGCATGACATGATAGGCAGCTGCCTTGATAGCGGGTGGGTGCTGAATGTTCCTAATTGACAAAATAAGATTAATGCTTATGAAGAAATATAAAATCTCATCCCTTCCCCAATATCGCGCCACACCCCTACCCCTTAATTCCCTGGTTGAACGTGATGGACATATGTCTTTTTTCGACCGTACTAACTATGTAACTATGTAACATAACATGGGGGGGGGGGGGTCTCCTGGCTGTTCACACAGGTGTGTCATTGCTGTACATTGACCATGCATTGCTTCTGTGGTATTGCAAAGGCAAAGACAAATGCTTCCAGCCATCCATTGCACTAATGGATTGGTCATCAGCTGGCTGTCTATGTCCCGCATCAATATAGACCAAAGTACAGAGGGTTAGGCTATGCTATTGTGCACCTACCTGATGCATCAGAAGGTGCGAGGCCCTTGCTAAATTCTGTGCACAGACTTTGAGATCTATGCTTTAGACTGTATCTAAACCTGCTCCAACATGGACTGACATTCTGGCCTACTTTCAGCCGATGCGACTTGTCTGTCGCTGAACAGTCGCTTTTTATGTATTCAGCACCTATGTATAATGTTGTAAAAATGCTCTAGAAGCTAAAGTCGCAGAAATGTCACACATATTTGGCCTGCAACTTTCTGTGCGACAAATTCAGACAGGAAAAATCAGTATAAATCCTTAGAAAATTATCCCCCAGTGTCTCCATCTGCTGGCGGTATTGAATAAGCATTGCTGCACTGATGGGGTATGCATTAGACGAAAAAAAAGAAGAAAAAGAAGAATAATACGCCCAGAAAAGAGGCGAAAAGGAGAAAAACGTAAAAAAACGTGAAAAAAAAGTAAGAGGAAGAGAAGGGAAAAAAAGGTGGAAATGGGTTTAAAAGTGATTTCGGCGGAGAATATATATATATATATATATATATATATATATATATATATATATATGCGCACACACACACATAGATATAAACGTATTCTCCGTTGAGATATTGCAGCCGCTGCTGTGTCCAGGCCCAGGAGCCTTAGCACTGTGCTGTGATGTCACTCAATACCACTGACATCACTAGGTGTAAACAACATCTCTCCTTTGCTGTGTATGTGACTATGGAGCTGTTTGGTGATGTCGTCTATTACGGCCTTCATAGAAGCAACAGGAGATTGTTGCATCCATCTTGAACCCTCAGAACTACAGTGCTATGATGTCACTCACTTCCACAGGCCTTGCAGAGTGTAAACAACAACAACCCAGCTTTGTTGTGTATGTAACCAAAGGGATTTGTGATGTCACCTAGAACCTTCACAGCAGCGACAGCTTTATGAGGAGCATCAGCACTGCTCTGCCTGAGCAGAACCATCACCGCCATAGGTTGTCAAATAACCCGGATTTAACCCACACAGGTAAGTCCAATGGGGTGCAGGCATGTCCTCTATGCTTACAGCTTCCCGTGGGTGTTGGTTTGATACCGTTTGGGGACAGCCAAGGAGGCATCTGCAGGCAACAAAGGTAGGTGTGTGCTTGTGTGTGTGTTTCCTATGCAGATCCTAAGCCCAGTGTCACATGCAAGTAGGAGGAGTAAGAAGGGTTCCTGGCAAATCCGGGTTATGGATTGCATTTAAAAAGGCCCCGTGGGAGTGCAATGGGCCCCTGTCTTGCTGCTTAGCAATAATGGTATGGGTTTAGGTTCTGCTGTGTGTACTGGTGGTTGACTGCCCCCCAGCCCAGAGTGTGCATGGAAAATTGTCTGGCAGCCTCCCTGACAGCAAGCAGTGATAGTGCCCATGAAGGGGACCTTGTTGGGCCCGCCCCTTTCACGGTTATCGCTTCTCGGCCTTTTGGCTAAGATCAAGTGTAGTATCTGTTCTTATCAGTTTAATATCTGATACGTCCCCTATCTGGGGACCATATATTAAATGGATTTTTGAGAACGGGGGCCGATTTCGAAGCTTGCTTCCGTCGCCCTATGCATTGACCCGATATGGCAGTATCTTCGGGTACAGTGCACCACCCCCTTACAGGGTTAAAAAGAAAGATTCCTACTTTCATTGCTACCTGCTTGCTGGCTAGCCAGCTAGCCAGCCCTGTGGGCCTTGCTGCTGCTGCAGCCAAAAAACAAAAGGTGGTGCTGCTGCTGCTTCTGCTGCTTCTGCTTCTGCTTGTGTCTGGCCCCTGTTGGAGCGTCCAGGCACAGGACTTCTGCTGCTGCTGACTAAATGGCCTCCTTAATTGGATCATTTGAGTAGCCAGCACACCTGTGCAGGTAGGGCATGACATGATAGGCAGCTGCCTTGATAGCGGGTGGGTGCTGAATGTTCCTAATTGACAAAATAAGATTAATGCTTATGAAGAAATATAAAATCTCATCCCTTCCCCAATATCGCGCCACACCCCTACCCCTTAATTCCCTGGTTGAACGTGATGGACATATGTCTTTTTTCGACCGTACTAACTATGTAACTATGTAACATAACATGGGGGGGGGGGTCTCCTGGCTGTTCACACAGGTGTGTCATTGCTGTACATTGACCATGCATTGCTTCTGTGGTATTGCAAAGGCAAAGACAAATGCTTCCAGCCATCCATTGCACTAATGGATTGGTCATCAGCTGGCTGTCTATGTCCCGCATCAATATAGACCAAAGTACAGAGGGTTAGGCTATGCTATTGTGCACCTACCTGATGCATCAGAAGGTGCGAGGCCCTTGCTAAATTCTGTGCACAGACTTTGAGATCTATGCTTTAGACTGTATCTAAACCTGCTCCAACATGGACTGACATTCTGGCCTACTTTCAGCCGATGCGACTTGTCTGTCGCTGAACAGTCGCTTTTTATGTATTCAGCACCTATGTATAATGTTGTAAAAATGCTCTAGAAGCTAAAGTCGCAGAAATGTCACACATATTTGGCCTGCAACTTTCTGTGCGACAAATTCAGACAGGAAAAATCAGTATAAATCCTTAGAAAATTATCCCCCAGTGTCTCCATCTGCTGGCGGTATTGAATAAGCATTGCTGCACTGATGGGGTATGCATTAGACGAAAAAAAAGAAGAAAAAGAAGAATAATACGCCCAGAAAAGAGGCGAAAAGGAGAAAAACGTAAAAAAACGTGAAAAAAAAGTAAGAGGAAGAGAAGGGAAAAAAAGGTGGAAATGGGTTTAAAAGTGATTTCGGCGGAGAAATATATATATATATATATATATATATATATATATATATATATATATATATATGCGCACACATAGATATAAACGTATTCTCCGTTGAGATATTGCAGCCGCTGCTGTGTCCAGGCCCAGGAGCCTTAGCACTGTGCTGTGATGTCACTCAATACCACTGACATCACTAGGTGTAAACAACATCTCTCCTTTGCTGTGTATGTGACTATGGAGCTGTTTGGTGATGTCGTCTATTACGGCCTTCATAGAAGCAACAGGAGATTGTTGCATCCATCTTGAACCCTCAGAACTACAGTGCTATGATGTCACTCACTTCCACAGGCCTTGCAGAGTGTAAACAACAACAACCCAGCTTTGTTGTGTATGTAACCAAAGGGATTTGTGATGTCACCTAGAACCTTCACAGCAGCGACAGCTTTATGAGGAGCATCAGCACTGCTCTGCCTGAGCAGAACCATCACCGCCATAGGTTGTCAAATAACCCGGATTTAACCCACACAGGTAAGTCCAATGGGGTGCAGGCATGTCCTCTATGCTTACAGCTTCCCGTGGGTGTTGGTTTGATACCGTTTGGGGACAGCCAAGGAGGCATCTGCAGGCAACAAAGGTAGGTGTGTGCTTGTGTGTGTGTTTCCTATGCAGATCCTAAGCCCAGTGTCACATGCAAGTAGGAGGAGTAAGAAGGGTTCCTGGCAAATCCGGGTTATGGATTGCATTTAAAAAGGCCCCGTGGGAGTGCAATGGGCCCCTGTCTTGCTGCTTAGCAATAATGGTATGGGTTTAGGTTCTGCTGTGTGTACTGGTGGTTGACTGCCCCCCAGCCCAGAGTGTGCATGGAAAATTGTCTGGCAGCCTCCCTGACAGCAAGCAGTGATAGTGCCCATGAAGGGGACCTTGTTGGGCCCGCCCCTTTCACGGTTATCGCTTCTCGGCCTTTTGGCTAAGATCAAGTGTAGTATCTGTTCTTATCAGTTTAATATCTGATACGTCCCCTATCTGGGGACCATATATTAAATGGATTTTTGAGAACGGGGGCCGATTTCGAAGCTTGCTTCCGTCGCCCTATGCATTGACCCGATATGGCAGTATCTTCGGGTACAGTGCACCACCCCCTTACAGGGTTAAAAAGAAAGATTCCTACTTTCATTGCTACCTGCTTGCTGGCTAGCCAGCTAGCCAGCCCTGTGGGCCTTGCTGCTGCTGCAGCCAAAAAACAAAAGGTGGTGCTGCTGCTGCTTCTGCTGCTTCTGCTTCTGCTTGTGTCTGGCCCCTGTTGGAGCGTCCAGGCACAGGACTTCTGCTGCTGCTGACTAAATGGCCTCCTTAATTGGATCATTTGAGTAGCCAGCACACCTGTGCAGGTAGGGCATGACATGATAGGCAGCTGCCTTGATAGCGGGTGGGTGCTGAATGTTCCTAATTGACAAAATAAGATTAATGCTTATGAAGAAATATAAAATCTCATCCCTTCCCCAATATCGCGCCACACCCCTACCCCTTAATTCCCTGGTTGAACGTGATGGACATATGTCTTTTTTCGACCGTACTAACTATGTAACTATGTAACATAACATGGGGGGGGGGGTCTCCTGGCTGTTCACACAGGTGTGTCATTGCTGTACATTGACCATGCATTGCTTCTGTGGTATTGCAAAGGCAAAGACAAATGCTTCCAGCCATCCATTGCACTAATGGATTGGTCATCAGCTGGCTGTCTATGTCCCGCATCAATATAGACCAAAGTACAGAGGGTTAGGCTATGCTATTGTGCACCTACCTGATGCATCAGAAGGTGCGAGGCCCTTGCTAAATTCTGTGCACAGACTTTGAGATCTATGCTTTAGACTGTATCTAAACCTGCTCCAACATGGACTGACATTCTGGCCTACTTTCAGCCGATGCGACTTGTCTGTCGCTGAACAGTCGCTTTTTATGTATTCAGCACCTATGTATAATGTTGTAAAAATGCTCTAGAAGCTAAAGTCGCAGAAATGTCACACATATTTGGCCTGCAACTTTCTGTGCGACAAATTCAGACAGGAAAAATCAGTATAAATCCTTAGAAAATTATCCCCCAGTGTCTCCATCTGCTGGCGGTATTGAATAAGCATTGCTGCACTGATGGGGTATGCATTAGACGAAAAAAAAGAAGAAAAAGAAGAATAATACGCCCAGAAAAGAGGCGAAAAGGAGAAAAACGTAAAAAAACGTGAAAAAAAAGTAAGAGGAAGAGAAGGGAAAAAAAGGTGGAAATGGGTTTAAAAGTGATTTCGGCGGAGAAATATATATATATATATATATATATATATATATATATATGCGCACACATAGATATAAACGTATTCTCCGTTGAGATATTGCAGCCGCTGCTGTGTCCAGGCCCAGGAGCCTTAGCACTGTGCTGTGATGTCACTCAATACCACTGACATCACTAGGTGTAAACAACATCTCTCCTTTGCTGTGTATGTGACTATGGAGCTGTTTGGTGATGTCGTCTATTACGGCCTTCATAGAAGCAACAGGAGATTGTTGCATCCATCTTGAACCCTCAGAACTACAGTGCTATGATGTCACTCACTTCCACAGGCCTTGCAGAGTGTAAACAACAACAACCCAGCTTTGTTGTGTATGTAACCAAAGGGATTTGTGATGTCACCTAGAACCTTCACAGCAGCGACAGCTTTATGAGGAGCATCAGCACTGCTCTGCCTGAGCAGAACCATCACCGCCATAGGTTGTCAAATAACCCGGATTTAACCCACACAGGTAAGTCCAATGGGGTGCAGGCATGTCCTCTATGCTTACAGCTTCCCGTGGGTGTTGGTTTGATACCGTTTGGGGACAGCCAAGGAGGCATCTGCAGGCAACAAAGGTAGGTGTGTGCTTGTGTGTGTGTTTCCTATGCAGATCCTAAGCCCAGTGTCACATGCAAGTAGGAGGAGTAAGAAGGGTTCCTGGCAAATCCGGGTTATGGATTGCATTTAAAAAGGCCCCGTGGGAGTGCAATGGGCCCCTGTCTTGCTGCTTAGCAATAATGGTATGGGTTTAGGTTCTGCTGTGTGTACTGGTGGTTGACTGCCCCCCAGCCCAGAGTGTGCATGGAAAATTGTCTGGCAGCCTCCCTGACAGCAAGCAGTGATAGTGCCCATGAAGGGGACCTTGTTGGGCCCGCCCCTTTCACGGTTATCGCTTCTCGGCCTTTTGGCTAAGATCAAGTGTAGTATCTGTTCTTATCAGTTTAATATCTGATACGTCCCCTATCTGGGAACCATATATTAAATGGATTTTTGAGAACGGGGGCCGATTTCGAAGCTTGCTTCCGTCGCCCTATGCATTGACCCGATATGGCAGTATCTTCGGGTACAGTGCACCACCCCCTTACAGGGTTAAAAAGAAAGATTCCTACTTTCATTGCTACCTGCTTGCTGGCTAGCCAGCTAGCCAGCCCTGTGGGCCTTGCTGCTGCTGCAGCCAAAAAACAAAAGGTGGTGCTGCTGCTGCTTCTGCTGCTTCTGCTTCTGCTTGTGTCTGGCCCCTGTTGGAGCGTCCAGGCACAGGACTTCTGCTGCTGCTGACTAAATGGCCTCCTTAATTGGATCATTTGAGTAGCCAGCACACCTGTGCAGGTAGGGCATGACATGATAGGCAGCTGCCTTGATAGCGGGTGGGTGCTGAATGTTCCTAATTGACAAAATAAGATTAATGCTTATGAAGAAATATAAAATCTCATCCCTTCCCCAATATCGCGCCACACCCCTACCCCTTAATTCCCTGGTTGAACGTGATGGACATATGTCTTTTTTCGACCGTACTAACTATGTAACTATGTAACATAACATGGGGGGGGGGGGGGGTCTCCTGGCTGTTCACACAGGTGTGTCATTGCTGTACATTGACCATGCATTGCTTCTGTGGTATTGCAAAGGCAAAGACAAATGCTTCCAGCCATCCATTGCACTAATGGATTGGTCATCAGCTGGCTGTCTATGTCCCGCATCAATATAGACCAAAGTACAGAGGGTTAGGCTATGCTATTGTGCACCTACCTGATGCATCAGAAGGTGCGAGGCCCTTGCTAAATTCTGTGCACAGACTTTGAGATCTATGCTTTAGACTGTATCTAAACCTGCTCCAACATGGACTGACATTCTGGCCTACTTTCAGCCGATGCGACTTGTCTGTCGCTGAACAGTCGCTTTTTATGTATTCAGCACCTATGTATAATGTTGTAAAAATGCTCTAGAAGCTAAAGTCGCAGAAATGTCACACATATTTGGCCTGCAACTTTCTGTGCGACAAATTCAGACAGGAAAAATCAGTATAAATCCTTAGAAAATTATCCCCCAGTGTCTCCATCTGCTGGCGGTATTGAATAAGCATTGCTGCACTGATGGGGTATGCATTAGACGAAAAAAAAGAAGAAAAAGAAGAATAATACGCCCAGAAAAGAGGCGAAAAGGAGAAAAACGTAAAAAAACGTGAAAAAAAGTAAGAGGAAGAGAAGGGAAAAAAAGGTGGAAATGGGTTTAAAAGTGATTTCGGCGGAGAAATATATATATATATATATATATATATATATATATATATATATGCGCACACACACACATAGATATAAACGTATTCTCCGTTGAGATATTGCAGCCGCTGCTGTGTCCAGGCCCAGTAGCCTTAGCACTGTGCTGTGATGTCACTCAATACCACTGACATCACTAGGTGTAAACAACATCTCTCCTTTGCTGTGTATGTGACTATGGAGCTGTTTGGTGATGTCGTCTATTACGGCCTTCATAGAAGCAACAGGAGATTGTTGCATCCATCTTGAACCCTCAGAACTACAGTGCTATGATGTCACTCACTTCCACAGGCCTTGCAGAGTGTAAACAACAACAACCCAGCTTTGTTGTGTATGTAACCAAAGGGATTTGTGATGTCACCTAGAACCTTCACAGCAGCGACAGCTTTATGAGGAGCATCAGCACTGCTCTGCCTGAGCAGAACCATCACCGCCATAGGTTGTCAAATAACCCGGATTTAACCCACACAGGTAAGTCCAATGGGGTGCAGGCATGTCCTCTATGCTTACAGCTTCCCGTGGGTGTTGGTTTGATACCGTTTGGGGACAGCCAAGGAGGCATCTGCAGGCAACAAAGGTAGGTGTGTGCTTGTGTGTGTGTTTCCTATGCAGATCCTAAGCCCAGTGTCACATGCAAGTAGGAGGAGTAAGAAGGGTTCCTGGCAAATCCGGGTTATGGATTGCATTTAAAAAGGCCCCGTGGGAGTGCAATGGGCCCCTGTCTTGCTGCTTAGCAATAATGGTATGGGTTTAGGTTCTGCTGTGTGTACTGGTGGTTGACTGCCCCCCAGCCCAGAGTGTGCATGGAAAATTGTCTGGCAGCCTCCCTGACAGCAAGCAGTGATAGTGCCCATGAAGGGGACCTTGTTGGGCCCGCCCCTTTCACGGTTATCGCTTCTCGGCCTTTTGGCTAAGATCAAGTGTAGTATCTGTTCTTATCAGTTTAATATCTGATACGTCCCCTATCTGGGAACCATATATTAAATGGATTTTTGAGAACGGGGGCCGATTTCGAAGCTTGCTTCCGTCGCCCTATGCATTGACCCGATATGGCAGTATCTTCGGGTACAGTGCACCACCCCCTTACAGGGTTAAAAAGAAAGATTCCTACTTTCATTGCTACCTGCTTGCTGGCTAGCCAGCTAGCCAGCCCTGTGGGCCTTGCTGCTGCTGCAGCCAAAAAACAAAAGGTGGTGCTGCTGCTGCTTCTGCTGCTTCTGCTTCTGCTTGTGTCTGGCCCCTGTTGGAGCGTCCAGGCACAGGACTTCTGCTGCTGCTGACTAAATGGCCTCCTTAATTGGATCATTTGAGTAGCCAGCACACCTGTGCAGGTAGGGCATGACATGATAGGCAGCTGCCTTGATAGCGGGTGGGTGCTGAATGTTCCTAATTGACAAAATAAGATTAATGCTTATGAAGAAATATAAAATCTCATCCCTTCCCCAATATCGCGCCACACCCCTACCCCTTAATTCCCTGGTTGAACGTGATGGACATATGTCTTTTTTCGACCGTACTAACTATGTAACTATGTAACATAACATGGGGGGGGGGGGGGGGTCTCCTGGCTGTTCACACAGGTGTGTCATTGCTGTACATTGACCATGCATTGCTTCTGTGGTATTGCAAAGGCAAAGACAAATGCTTCCAGCCATCCATTGCACTAATGGATTGGTCATCAGCTGGCTGTCTATGTCCCGCATCAATATAGACCAAAGTACAGAGGGTTAGGCTATGCTATTGTGCACCTACCTGATGCATCAGAAGGTGCGAGGCCCTTGCTAAATTCTGTGCACAGACTTTGAGATCTATGCTTTAGACTGTATCTAAACCTGCTCCAACATGGACTGACATTCTGGCCTACTTTCAGCCGATGCGACTTGTCTGTCGCTGAACAGTCGCTTTTTATGTATTCAGCACCTATGTATAATGTTGTAAAAATGCTCTAGAAGCTAAAGTCGCAGAAATGTCACACATATTTGGCCTGCAACTTTCTGTGCGACAAATTCAGACAGGAAAAATCAGTATAAATCCTTAGAAAATTATCCCCCAGTGTCTCCATCTGCTGGCGGTATTGAATAAGCATTGCTGCACTGATGGGGTATGCATTAGACGAAAAAAAAGAAGAAAAAGAAGAATAATACGCCCAGAAAAGAGGCGAAAAGGAGAAAAACGTAAAAAAACGTGAAAAAAAAGTAAGAGGAAGAGAAGGGAAAAAAAGGTGGAAATGGGTTTAAAAGTGATTTCGGCGGAGAAATATATATATATATATATATATATATATATATATATATATATATATATATATGCGCACACACACACATAGATATAAACGTATTCTCCGTTGAGATATTGCAGCCGCTGCTGTGTCCAGGCCCAGGAGCCTTAGCACTGTGCTGTGATGTCACTCAATACCACTGACATCACTAGGTGTAAACAACATCTCTCCTTTGCTGTGTATGTGACTATGGAGCTGTTTGGTGATGTCGTCTATTACGGCCTTCATAGAAGCAACAGGAGATTGTTGCATCCATCTTGAACCCTCAGAACTACAGTGCTATGATGTCACTCACTTCCACAGGCCTTGCAGAGTGTAAACAACAACAACCCAGCTTTGTTGTGTATGTAACCAAAGGGATTTGTGATGTCACCTAGAACCTTCACAGCAGCGACAGCTTTATGAGGAGCATCAGCACTGCTCTGCCTGAGCAGAACCATCACCGCCATAGGTTGTCAAATAACCCGGATTTAACCCACACAGGTAAGTCCAATGGGGTGCAGGCATGTCCTCTATGCTTACAGCTTCCCGTGGGTGTTGGTTTGATACCGTTTGGGGACAGCCAAGGAGGCATCTGCAGGCAACAAAGGTAGGTGTGTGCTTGTGTGTGTGTTTCCTATGCAGATCCTAAGCCCAGTGTCACATGCAAGTAGGAGGAGTAAGAAGGGTTCCTGGCAAATCCGGGTTATGGATTGCATTTAAAAAGGCCCCGTGGGAGTGCAATGGGCCCCTGTCTTGCTGCTTAGCAATAATGGTATGGGTTTAGGTTCTGCTGTGTGTACTGGTGGTTGACTGCCCCCCAGCCCAGAGTGTGCATGGAAAATTGTCTGGCAGCCTCCCTGACAGCAAGCAGTGATAGTGCCCATAAAGGGGACCTTGTTGGGCCCGCCCCTTTCACGGTTATCGCTTCTCGGCCTTTTGGCTAAGATCAAGTGTAGTATCTGTTCTTATCAGTTTAATATCTGATACGTCCCCTATCTGGGGACCATATATTAAATGGATTTTTGAGAACGGGGGCCGATTTCGAAGCTTGCTTCCGTCGCCCTATGCATTGACCCGATATGGCAGTATCTTCGGGTACAGTGCACCACCCCCTTACAGGGTTAAAAAGAAAGATTCCTACTTTCATTGCTACCTGCTTGCTGGCTAGCCAGCTAGCCAGCCCTGTGGGCCTTGCTGCTGCTGCAGCCAAAAAACAAAAGGTGGTGCTGCTGCTGCTTCTGCTGCTTCTGCTTCTGCTTGTGTCTGGCCCCTGTTGGAGCGTCCAGGCACAGGACTTCTGCTGCTGCTGACTAAATGGCCTCCTTAATTGGATCATTTGAGTAGCCAGCACACCTGTGCAGGTAGGGCATGACATGATAGGCAGCTGCCTTGATAGCGGGTGGGTGCTGAATGTTCCTAATTGACAAAATAAGATTAATGCTTATGAAGAAATATAAAATCTCATCCCTTCCCCAATATCGCGCCACACCCCTACCCCTTAATTCCCTGGTTGAACGTGATGGACATATGTCTTTTTTCGACCGTACTAACTATGTAACTATGTAACATAACATGGGGGGGGGGGGGGGGGGGGTCTCCTGGCTGTTCACACAGGTGTGTCATTGCTGTACATTGACCATGCATTGCTTCTGTGGTATTGCAAAGGCAAAGACAAATGCTTCCAGCCATCCATTGCACTAATGGATTGGTCATCAGCTGGCTGTCTATGTCCCGCATCAATATAGACCAAAGTACAGAGGGTTAGGCTATGCTATTGTGCACCTACCTGATGCATCAGAAGGTGCGAGGCCCTTGCTAAATTCTGTGCACAGACTTTGAGATCTATGCTTTAGACTGTATCTAAACCTGCTCCAACATGGACTGACATTCTGGCCTACTTTCAGCCGATGCGACTTGTCTGTCGCTGAACAGTCGCTTTTTATGTATTCAGCACCTATGTATAATGTTGTAAAAATGCTCTAGAAGCTAAAGTCGCAGAAATGTCACACATATTTGGCCTGCAACTTTCTGTGCGACAAATTCAGACAGGAAAAATCAGTATAAATCCTTAGAAAATTATCCCCCAGTGTCTCCATCTGCTGGCGGTATTGAATAAGCATTGCTGCACTGATGGGGTATGCATTAGACGAAAAAAAAGAAGAAAAAGAAGAATAATACGCCCAGAAAAGAGGCGAAAAGGAGAAAAACGTAAAAAAACGTGAAAAAAAAGTAAGAGGAAGAGAAGGGAAAAAAAGGTGGAAATGGGTTTAAAAGTGATTTCGGCGGAGAAATATATATATATATATATATATATATATATATATATATATATATGCGCACACACACACATAGATATAAACGTATTCTCCGTTGAGATATTGCAGCCGCTGCTGTGTCCAGGCCCAGGAGCCTTAGCACTGTGCTGTGATGTCACTCAATACCACTGACATCACTAGGTGTAAACAACATCTCTCCTTTGCTGTGTATGTGACTATGGAGCTGTTTGGTGATGTCGTCTATTACGGCCTTCATAGAAGCAACAGGAGATTGTTGCATCCATCTTGAACCCTCAGAACTACAGTGCTATGATGTCACTCACTTCCACAGGCCTTGCAGAGTGTAAACAACAACAACCCAGCTTTGTTGTGTATGTAACCAAAGGGATTTGTGATGTCACCTAGAACCTTCACAGCAGCGACAGCTTTATGAGGAGCATCAGCACTGCTCTGCCTGAGCAGAACCATCACCGCCATAGGTTGTCAAATAACCCGGATTTAACCCACACAGGTAAGTCCAATGGGGTGCAGGCATGTCCTCTATGCTTACAGCTTCCCGTGGGTGTTGGTTTGATACCGTTTGGGGACAGCCAAGGAGGCATCTGCAGGCAACAAAGGTAGGTGTGTGCTTGTGTGTGTGTTTCCTATGCAGATCCTAAGCCCAGTGTCACATGCAAGTAGGAGGAGTAAGAAGGGTTCCTGGCAAATCCGGGTTATGGATTGCATTTAAAAAGGCCCCGTGGGAGTGCAATGGGCCCCTGTCTTGCTGCTTAGCAATAATGGTATGGGTTTAGGTTCTGCTGTGTGTACTGGTGGTTGACTGCCCCCCAGCCCAGAGTGTGCATGGAAAATTGTCTGGCAGCCTCCCTGACAGCAAGCAGTGATAGTGCCCATGAAGGGGACCTTGTTGGGCCCGCCCCTTTCACGGTTATCGCTTCTCGGCCTTTTGGCTAAGATCAAGTGTAGTATCTGCTCACTTGGTCTGGTCAGAGGGTGTCTGGGGTACCCGGCTCCTTGGCCTGGGGGGATCGTCCTTCTTAACGGAGGGACTTCACCCCCCTGCTGCTATTAGGGAGCCGGCTTAGTCCCCAGACAACGGGAGGCGATCACCCTTCACTGCCCACTCTTTGGTGGGGGAGTGTTTTTCTGTCCCTGCCTGGACACGCCTATTGAAGATGGAAGAGATCATGGACACCTCTCAATCTGTTGGAGAGGAGGTTCCTTTTTTTGGGAAGATCAAGAATGGGGTCCGGATCCTGCTGAAAGACCTTGAGAAGAAAAGAAGAGGACTTTCCTTTGTAATGGAGGAAATTCTTTTTGGAGTTTTGGAAATTGCAAAGACACAAATCCTTTCCATGTTGGAATTTCCAAAGAAAGGGTGCTTTGATGTTATTTTGGTTTCCGAAGAGGATTATGATTTATTTTGGAAGAAATTTGAGACAATCAAGTCTGATCCAGTGTGGGAGGGCGTGGAAGTCATTCCCCACTTTCCCAGGAGAGAAAGAATTTTAACGGTGAGGATGTATAGTCCTTACGTCCCTGAGGAGGATATTATAATTCTTTTGACCCAATTTTGTGAGGAAATTGCGCCACTTGGGAAAATTTATAATCAGTATGGAGTCTGGACAACAAAGTGGAGATTTAAAGTAAAGTTCAAGGAAGACGCAGATGGAAGAGTTCTTTATCCCCCTGCCCGTTTTAAAATAGGGGTTATCAATGGAGATATGTTTTTTGCAGGTATGCAGAATTTCTGTAGAAAATGCAAGAAATATGGCCATTTAAAGGAAGAGTGCACCTCAATGTGGTGCCAAAAATGCCAAAAAGAAGGTCATGAAATCGAATCCTGTAGCCAAAAAAGTAAATGTAATTTATGTAACAAAATTGGTCACATGTATGTGAACTGTCCAAAGAGGAAGAAGAAAAGAGAAGAAGAAGTTTCTGAACAAGAGCCAGAAATTAAAAGATCTGTGGTAACCCAAGAGCCAAAAATTGTTGGAAAAGAGATGATAGTAGAAGAAAAGAACATTGGAGAGCATAAGAGTAAAAAGAAAAATGAAGAGCCGGTGAGAGATTTAAGAGGATATTCAGGGTCTTTCCAAACTATTTTGGAGAGAGCTCCAGATGAGGAAAGAGAATTGTTCTTACAGGACCTGGATAATCTATTATCCACCTTTAAAGCCCAGTTGCCTGCAGTAAGAAACAAAGTTTATGATTCTTTTCGCCCTGACGTGGATCGATTTATGGTAACTTATAAAATACCGGCCTGGTTGGCCATCCCAGTAAAAAGGGAAATGGAAAAAGGAAGCTTAACCTATGGTTTAATTGATTACTTGGCAGTTTACGCCCGGAGAAAGGGAATGAATTTGTTATAATTTTGGAATGTTTATTATTTTTATTGTTGTTATAATATTTTATT